>NC_142794.1:27195645-27365665 GCF_049724085.1 Artemia sp. Qi Xiang Cuo | reverse complement strand
GGGGGTTTACCGAATATAGTAGAGGGTAACCACGGAAAACAATTTTATTTTTGAAAATAAAAAATGAAAACAGAACTTACATTGCTAATTGTGGCTGCCAAGGCTTCAAGTTCATCAATAATTTCATGTGTTCTATCCATTGTGTTCTGGAACTTTCTGATAATTTAATCATGTTGCATGTCCGTTATATACGAAATAACATGGGTTATTTGTTTTGTAACGGGTAAATCATATTTACCCAGCCCTCTGTTTGGCTGAGACGGGGTATGTAACCGACTCTCTGATTGGCTGAGAAGGATGCATGTACTTCCGGTTTCCTATTCCAGGACACCTTGACATGCATCCCTAGCATGCACTTGTCCAAAACAACAATAATAAATAAATCCCTCAGGCCTAAAGATTAATGAAGCCATGTTTGTTTCTTAATTCCCCCCTTCGTGAATCAATAATTTCCATGTCGATTATGTAAATCAATTTCTCAGGTTAGGCTAACCAAACAACAATGAAGCCATGTTTGTTTCTTAATTCCCCCCTTCGTGAATCAATAATGTCCCCTAGCGATTATGTAAATCCAAGTGAGAAAATTCCTGTTTTTTCATTCTCAGTGAGAAAACCATATAACAGACATGAATTGCTGTTGACATCCATAAATGTGACAAAGTTCCTGTTTTTCAAATTTTCACTGACAAAAACCATTAAACAACCATGAAAAACATCAAATAAATCGACCAACACACATAACCATCCAAGAAAACATACATAAATGTGACAAAATTCCTGTTTTTCAAATTCTCATTGACAAAAAACCATAAACCACGTGGTTCTCGTGCCAATATATGGTGTTAAAAAAAGTTGTAGGTGGCAGCAGGGGTGAGTGGTGGGACTCAATAAGGCCATTCTACTTGTATCCCATAGCAAAATACCAAATATGATGGCTTTCCTTTGCTATCCTTGGACACTTTTAGTATCTTTACTGGCCAATGAGGATAATTTTTGAAGTTAGCTAACGCGATATCAAACTCTTTAAATGCAGGCATTTCCTATTAAGGAGAGGACAAAAGTAAGCAACTTATCTTTATGTAAGTTAACTTTAATGACAAATTTAGTTGAAATAATGCTCCAAAGATTCAATAATATATATCCAAAATATTCTATATAATCCACTAATATCAGTCTATTTCAATACCAATTAGTTTGGCGCCAAAGGTGAACACAGTAAGTTTACTCAAGAAAAGTCAATGGCGCAACAAATATCACCTGTGTCTTAATCCGTTTAGTTGAAGAAACCAGTTCTTTATTGTTCAGAGACTATAAAATATCCGTTTTAAAGCTAGGTGTTCACTGAATGAATGCCAGTGGAATTCGATGCGTGTTTATTTGTTTGTTTTTGTTTTTTCCAGGGGTGATCGTATTGATCCATTGGTCCCAGAATATCGGGAGAGGACTCATTCAAACAGAAATCGAAAGTTCTGGTGCTCTTTTAAAGTGACCAAAAATTTTGGAGGGCAACTAGGCCCCCTCCCCCCCCCTTGTTTCTCAAAACCGTCCGATCAAAATTTTGAGATATCCATGTTGTTCATCATAGTTGAAAGGCCCATTAAGTACGCCTTTCGGTATAACATAACCCCCAACAGCAGTAGTAAGGTAATAGGCCAATCCGACGAGTGATTGCGTAATATGCCTTACCACGGGCATGCATCTATACATCCGACGAGTGATTGCGTAATATGACTTACCAGGGTCAGTCACCTATTACTACGAACGGTACATGCCTTACCAGACGGGTTTCTAAGGTAACATCCATTTTTTTGGGGTCAATCAGAGAGAGAGCGGTGGTTACTCCATATACAGTAACTTGATTAGTAGGTTTTTTTTAAAACTTGACAATGTATAATATACTCAAGCATGTTTTGCTCGTAATAATATAATTTAAAGCAAACAGGTTTTTTTTCTGTTTTTGTTGTCAATTGTACAATGAATGTACGTCATGAATTCACGTCTGGGTCAACTCTTGTTTGAGGGTCGATAAAGTGAAATTATGTCACTATTCTAGTTTTTCTCAACAAGAATTGCCTATAACTTAATATATTCAAATACTTTTTGATAACTTGATATGTGATTTGAATGAAAGGAATTCAAATATTTTGCCTATGAAATAGAAGCTAACTCAATTTGCGAAAAGGTATTCCATTTGCACAACTCTGATCTGATTGAATTGTCGACCGTAAATGAGATGTAATCACTGCTAAGCCATTTGTTATTGCGAGAGGATTACCCAATTTACTTCTTAGTGTTAACTGACAGAGCTCCAAATACGAACATTTTGAAAAGCAGACAAAAAATTGGACACTATAATCAGAATTATTTGATTAACATTTAAAAAGGGGTAATTAGATATGTGATATGTATAATACACAAGTGTTGTTTGATATGTATTGTCAATTTAAAATTGGATCTAGTGGTCCCTTCGTTCCCCCTTTTCTGAGGGCAGGGTGGGGAGGGATCAATTTTGGAGGGAAAACATCTGCAACAAAGGGAAGGCTCAGAGAACCATCGTTCCCACATTTCCGCGGGCAGGGGAGGGGGAGAAGGTGATAGTATTCCAATACAATAATTCAAGCATAATAGAATTTATGCTCCTAGTGGAAGCTCGTAAGACCCTTCCCCCTCTCCGCGCTAGGGTTATTGTCTAGCTGTGACAATGGATATTACCTCTAAATGCAGAGAATTAAGGTGATAGTATTCCAATACAATAATTCAAGCATAATAGAATTGATGCTCCTAGTGGAAACTCGTAAAACCCTTCCCCCTCCCCGCGCTAGGATTATAGCCTGGCTGTGACAATGGATATTACCTCTAAATACAGAGAATTAAGGTGATAGTATTCCTATACAATAAGTCAAGTATAATAGAATTTATGCTCCTAGTGGAAACTCGTAAAACCCTTCCCCCTCCCCGAACTAGGATTATTGCCAGGCTGTGACAATGGATATTACCTCTAAATACAGAGAATTAATGTGATAGTATTCCGATACAATAAGTCAAGTATAATAGAATTGATGCACCTAGTGGAAACTCGTAAAACCTTTCCCCCTCCTCGTGCTAGGGTTATTGCAAGGCTGTGACAATGGATATTACCTCTAAATACAGAGAATTGAGGTGATAGTATTCCGATACAATAAGTCAAGTATAGGGTTTAACAGATGATTAAGTGGCTTTTATAAAAATTTAAGACAGGGAAGGGGTCAATGTATCAATTCTAGCACGTTCATTGTAAGGTGAAAAAAACAAAGTATTTCTTCATTAAGGAATTTGTGTATTAAGTTGGAACTTTCAAAGTTAAATAAATTATTTTTGTATGCGCGATTCAAGAGTTTCAATTTATGCCCAAATTAAACGAGACGTATTTGATGAAAGAAAAAAGGGTTTAACAGATTATTAAGTGGCTTTTATAAAAATTTAAGACAGGGAAGGGGTCAATGTATCAATTCTAGCACGTTCATTGTAAGGTG
This sequence comes from Artemia sp. Qi Xiang Cuo, assembly GCF_049724085.1. NCBI lineage: Eukaryota > Metazoa > Arthropoda > Branchiopoda > Anostraca > Artemiidae > Artemia > Artemia sp. Qi Xiang Cuo. The sequence goes on along the minus strand of NC_142794.1, from coordinate 27,362,153 downwards.
AAAAAAACAAAGTATTTCTTCATTAAGGAATTTGTGTATTAAGTTGGAACTTTCAGAGTTAAAAAAATAATTCTTGTATGCGCGATTCAATAGTTTCTTTTTATGACCAAATTAAACGAAACGTATTTGATGAAAGCAAAAAGGGTTTAACAGATGATTAAGTAGCTTTTATAAAAATTTAAGATAGGGAAGGGATCAATGTATCAATTTTAGCACGTTCATTGTAAGGTGAAAAAACAAACTATTTCTTCATTAAGGAATTTGTGTATTAAGTTGGAACTTTCAGAGTTAAATAAATGATTCTTGTATGCGTGATTCAAGAGTTTCTTTTTATGGCCAAATTAAACGAGACGTATTTGATGAAAGCAAAAAGGGTTTAACAGATGATTAAGTGGCTTTTATAAAAATTTAAGACAGGGAAGGGGTCAATGTATCAATTCTAGCACGTTCATTGGAAGGTGAAAAAACAAACTATTTCTTCATTAAGGAATTTGTGTATTAAGTTGGAACTTTCAGAGAGTGCTTAAAAGAGAAGGTTGAGTTGCACGAGGGTTCAGTTAAAGGGGGTATAGTGACAAGGGGGTCGAGGGCAATTTATCTTTAAAAGAGGGATTATTATTACATTATTAAGTTTTGAGGGGGGTGTAAAAATGGTACTTATTTAATATCCCGGTAAACATACGACTAGAAATGCTTCAGGAGAAATAGACTATTGCTTCTTTCTGAACTAATCAATATTCCTTGACAAATATTTTTTTATTTCTACTGTATTGCTATTATTCAAAACATTGCATTGTCTATGCCACATCAAACTAGCGAATAATTATCTTGGCTTTTTAGGTGTTCAATTTTTTTTAAGTGTAATTAATAACATAAAAAAATGATGAAATTTAGATTTGACTAAGCTCTATTTTGACTACTTTATATGGAGTGAGGGGGGTGGGGGCAAGTATTCAGTAAAAATAAAGCTAGGAAGGGGGAAATTAAGTTTTGAGGGAGTTGTAAAAATGCTACTTATTTAATACCCCGGTAAACATTTGACTTGAAATGCTTCAGGATAAATAGACTATTGCTTCTTTCTGAACTGTCGGGGGAGTGGGTGGGGGCAAGTATTTAGTGAGAATAATGCAAAAAAGGGGCAACTTAGGTTTTGAGGGGGGTGTAAAAATGGTACTTATTTAATATCCCGGTAAACATACGACTAGAAATGGTTGAGGAGAAATAGACTATTGCTTCGTTCTGAACTAATCGCAATTCCTTGACAAATATTTTTTATTTTTACTTTATTGCTATTAATCTTCACGATTACATGAATATACAGTGTATTTTCACGACTACAATCCTGAGGCATGAATATACAGTCTGGTTTGACGATTACATTGCAAAAAGCGAGCAATCCTTTTATATTATATACCTATAGAGTGAAAAAACACGTTTTGAGAGTATAATTGAGATTATATGACGCAGCCAGATGGGTTTTTGAAGCACATTCAGCAAAGCGTGTTTTTTTTTCTTTTTTTTGGCAATTGACATTTTTTTCTGATAACAAGTACCATTCATTGCGATCGTAGTTCTATGTTGGCTCGTTTTATATACTTCAGCTTGTATATTCATGTTTGTTAAATAAAAATATTGAATCTGGAAAATGAAAAAATAAGTTTTTAAACAAAATGTACGATGCTGCTAATTAAAGAATAGTAGGCTACACTCAGAAATGTTTGATTGACATATGCTGTTAAATCACTTTACGTAAAAAGCTAACTATATTTGCAAAAATGGATAAGGGGTTCGTGAATTGTACTGTACGAACGATCTTATTTGAATAATAGTAAAAAAACAGAGCTAGCTGAGGTTTGAGTTGCACGGGGGTTGAGTTGCATGAGGGTTCAGATAAACAGGGCTCACTTGCATAAGGGTTCAGATGCATGGGGGTTCAGTTGCTTGGGGTTCAGTTACACGGGTATTCAGTTACAATGGAACCCACACAAAAACAATGGGGTACACACAAAAGCCAAATTAGGCCAGTGGCCTATGAGAAATCGTAAAATACCCGAGACAATGAACAAGTCCCGATATGGCAAGTATTTAGTTAATATAATGCTTGGAAGAGAAATTAAGTTTTGAGGGGGGGTGTAAAAATGGTACTTATTTAATATCCCGGTAAACATACGACTAGAAATGCTTCAGGAGAAATAGACTATTGCTTCTTTCTGAACTAATCAATATTCCTTGACAAATATTTTTTTATTTTTACTGTATTGCTATTATTCAAAACATTGCATTGTCTATGCCACATCAAACTAGCGAATAATTATCGTGGCTTTTTAGATGTTCAATTTTTTTTCAGTGTAATTAATAACATAAAAAATGATGAAATTTAGATTTGGCTAAGCTCTATTTTGACTACTTTATATGAAGTCAGGGGGGCGGGGGCAAGTATTCAGTTAAAATAAAGCTAGGAAGGGGGAAATTAAGTTTTGAGGGGGGTGTAAAAATGATACTTATTTAATACCCTGGTAAACATTTGACTTGAAATGCTTCAGGAGAAATAGACTATTGCTTCTTTCTGAACTGTCTGGGGAGTGGGTGGGGGTAATTATTTAGTGAAAATAATGCTAAAAAGGGGGAAAATAGAAGCTGTTTCCAAAAGATTTAGGATTCATTAACATTTTTCAACTTTATTTATTTTTTCTTTTTGTACATATCTTAAAATGTCAAAATATGCTTATGGTTCTAACAATTGTGCTCTATGATTGGTCAGAGACACGATGTGGCTTTCCCACTGGAGGTTTTATGACTCCTCCCCACAATGAATTAAGATGGTTTTAGGACTCATCTCACTACCCATAACTCCATTCAACCTTGAGCGAAGGTATAAAAGTTTGATGAAGTATTTCTCTACTTAACAACTACATTAATAGCCTCCAAGATGATAGAACTGTATGACACAGATTTTATCGGATTAAAAAAATCATCTTGTGGTGTTATATTTGAATGTGCTTTTTTATTATTGTCTATGGATCTCGAAGAAATTGACTGTTATCATTGGATAGTAAACTATAATCTGTTTGAGTATGATAAAAGCTTGTGGAATACTACATTACGTTATATAAACAGACTGGGATTCTATGATAGAGCGATTACACCACTTAATAATACTGGTCAGGAACTGAGAAATGTTCAGGAGGAAGTCAGTGAAATTTGCAGCTTTTTCGGGGTTGAAGCACTCTACGTAATGGGTAATGTACCTACAGATAAAGTTTTAATTCAAAAGTGTGACCCTAGGATTCCACTTTTCAATCTAGAAGAGTTTAAGTGTCCTAAATTTTAAGGGGGTTATCACCGTCCTGAAGACGAGGTTTGGTTCTTCGCGCAGTGGATACCTAAGGACATACCTGATCGTGATAAATCCATAAGACATGGTTAAAAAAACAATTCTATATCATGGGATCATCGTTTCTGGATGTTTAAGTGTGAACTCTAAGTACTATTTTTATGTAAATATGTGTTTTTTTTGTTTTTTTTTGTTTTTGTTTTTTTCTCAAAAAAAATCTGTTAATACGTTTAATCAATAAATATCTTTAAGCCTAACCCGTCTTTATTATTTAGAATAGTTTTATTCATTTCTTTAAATTATGAAGACATTGTAAGAAAGTAACAACGGCTTTCTTGAATTCGCTTCATGGACACAGTACAGATATTTAATTCAAGAAATCATAATAAAATCGCAAGTAAGTAATAAAGTCTTTATTGTTTTCACCTATTGGATACACAATACTGAAATTTCATTCAAGAAATTATGAAGAAATTGTAAATAGGTAACAAACTCATTCTTGAAGTCACCTTGTGTATTCACAATGCAGAAATTTCATTTAAGAAATTATCAAAAATTATAAGTAAGTAGCAAATTCTTTCTTGAATTCGCCTCTTGGATCAATAAAAAAGACATTTCATTCAAGAAATTATGACAAAATTCTAATTAATTAACAAACTCTTTCTTGAAGTTACCTCATGTATACATAATGCAGAAATTTCATTTAAGAAATTATGAAAAAATTGTGAGCAAGTAACAAACTCTTTCCTGAAGTCACCTCGTGGATACACAATGCAGATATTTCATTAAAGAAATTATGAAAAAATTGTAAGTAAGTAGTAAATTCTTTCTTGAATTCACCTGCTGGATAAACAAAAAGACATTTCGTTCAAGAAATTATGACAAAATTCCAAGTAAGTAACAAACTCATTATTGTTTTCACGACTTAGACACACGATGTAGAAATTTAATTCAAGAAATTTTGAAAAAATTCTCAGTAAGTAACAATTTCTTTCTTGAAGTCAACTCTTGGATACACAATACGGAAATTTCATTCAATAAATTATGAAAAAATTGCAAGCAAGTACTTAGCCCCTGACAGAGAACCACAAACAAGTACTAGTACAGTAAAAACGTGTACCTAAGGGGTAAAATATAAGTTAAACATACGCACAACAGGTGAACTTGACCGAGCCCTCAATTTTGAAACATATTAGAGGCCTAAAGTGATATAAAAACAACCAGAAAAGAAACTACCTTCAAGTCATTTCCCTTCGTTCCTCCATTTCTGCGGGGCCGGAGAGGGTGGGGGTCAACCTCCATTTCTAAGGGGGCAGGAGAGGGAAGTGGTCAATTTTGGAAGGAAAACCAAAAATACTCAGAATCGAAAATAACCAGGGATCGGCCTCACGGGGAATGCTCAGAGCCCCTTCATTCCTCCACTTTTGAGCGCAGGTGAGGGGTTTAATTTTGGAGGTAATGATTCTCTAAACAGTTCATTATAAAAAAATATAGTTTCATTTTTTAAGGTTAATTTAAATGTGGTTATGTGTGCGCACATAACCTCATCTAAACACTCGATATCCTTAAAATGTCTGATTCAAATTATTAAACCTACGGAAATTCATATATTTGATTGATAAGTATCGTCAATTTAAAATAGGATGGATCTAACGTTCCCTTCGTTCCTCCCTTTCGGAGGGGCAGGAGAGGGAGGGGGTCATCCTCCATTTCTGAGGGGCAGGAGAGGGAGGGGGTCAATTTTGGAGGGAAAACCAAAAATACTCAGAATCGAAAATAAACGGGAATCTGCCTCAAGGGGAAGGCTCAGAGCCCCATCATTCCTCCACTTCTGAGAGCAGGGGAGAGGGTTTAATTTTGGCGGGAATTGGTCTCTAAACAGTTCATGATAAAAAAAAGATAGTTTCATTTTTTAAGGTTAATGTAAATGAGGTTATGTGCGCGCACATAACCTTATCTAAATTAACCTTAAAAAATGAAACTATCTTTTTTTTATCATGAACTGTTTAGAGACCAATTCCCTCAAAATTAAACCCCCTCCCCGGCTCTCAGAAGTGGAGGAATGAAGGGGCTCTGAGCATTCTCCTTGAGACAGATTCCCGTTTTTATTTTCGATTCTGAGTTTTTTTGGTTTTCCCTCCAAAATTGACCCCCTCCCTCTCCTGCCCCTAAGAAATGGAGGATGACCCCCTCCCTCTCCTGCCCCTCAGAAATGGAGGAACGAAGGGAACGTTAGATCCATCCTATTTTAAATTGACAATACTTATCAATCAAATATATATATTTCCGTAGGTTTAATAATTTGAATCAGACATTTTAAGGATATCGAGTGTTTAGATGAGGTTATGTGCGCGCTCATAACCTCATCTAAATTAACCTTAAAAAATTAAACTATCTTTTTTTTATCATGAACTTTTTAGAGACCAATTCCCTCCAAAATTAAACCCCCTCCCCTGCTCTCAGAAGTGGAGGAATGAAGGGGCTCTGAGCCTTCCCCTTGAGGCAGATCCCCGTTTATTTTCGATTCTGAGTATATTTTGGTTTTCCCTCCAAAATTGACCCCCTCCCTCTCCTGCCCCTCAGAAATGGAGGATGACCCCCTCCCTCTCCTGCCCCTCAGAAATGGAGGAACGAAGGGAACTGACTTGAAGGTAGTTCCTTTTAAGGTTGTTTTTATATTACTTTATGACTCTAATATGTTTCAAAATGGAGGGCTCGGTCAAGTTCACCTGTTGTGTGTATGTTTAATTTATATTTTACCCCTTAGGTACGCGTTTTTACTATACTAGCGCTTGTTTGTGGTTCTTTGTCAGGGGATAAGTACTTGCTTACAATTTTTTCATAATTTATTGAATGAAATTTCCGTATTGTATATCCAAGAGTTGACTTTAAGAAAGAAATTTTTACTTACAGAGAAATTTTTCATAATTTCTTGAATTAAATTTCTACATCGTGTATATAAGTCGTGAAAACAATAATGAGTTTGTTACTTACTTGGAATTTTGTCATATTTTCTTTAACGAAATGTCTTTTTTTTTATCCAGTAGGTGAATTCAAGAAAGAATTTGCTACTTACTTACAATTTTTTCATAATTTCTTTAATGAAATTTCTGCATTGTGTATCCACGAGGTGACTTCATGAAAGAGTTTGTTACTTGCTTACAATTTTTTCATAATTTCTTAAATGAAATTTCAGCATTGTGTATCCATGAGGTAACTTCAAGAAAGAGTTTGTTACTTTCTTAGAATTTTGTCATAATTTCTTGAATGAAATGTCTTTTTTATTGATCCAGGAGGTGAATTCAAGAAAGAATTTGCTACTTACTTACAATTTTTGATAATTTCTTAAATGAAATTTCTGTATTGTGTATACAAGAGGTGACCTCAAAAATGAGTGTGTTACCTATTTACAATTCCTTCATAATTTCTTGAATGAAATTTCAGTATTGTGTATCCAATAGGTGAAAACAATAAAGACTTTATTACTTACTTGCGATTTTATTATGATTTCTTGAATTAAATATCTGTATTGTGTGGAGGAAGCGAATTCAAGAAAGCCATTGTTACTTACTTACAATTTCTTCATAATTTAAAGAAATAAATAAAACTATTCTAAAGAATAAAGACGGTCTAAGCTTAAAGATATTTATTGCTTAAACGTATTAACACATTTTTTTTTGAGAAATAAACAAAAAAAAAACACACATATTTACATAAAAATAGTACTTAGAGTTCACACTTAAACATCCAGAAACGATGATCCCATGATATAGAATAGTTTTTTTTTTACCATGTCTTATGGATTTATCACGATCAGGTATGTCCTTAGGTATCCAATGCGCGAAGAACCTAACCTCGTCTTCGGGACGGTGATAACCCCCTTCAAATTTAGGACACTTAAACTCTTCTAGATTGAAAAGTGGAATCCTAGGGTCACACTTTTGAATTAAAACTTTATCTGTAGGTACATTACCCTTTACGTAGAGTGCTTCAACCCCGAAAAAGCTGCAAATTTCACTGACTTCCTCCTGAACATTTCTCTGTTCCTGACCAGTATTATTAAGTGTTGTAATCGCTCTATCATAGAATCCCAGTCTGTTTATATAACGTAATGTAGTACTCCACAAGCTTTTATCATGCTCAAACAGATTATAGTTCACTATCCAATGATAACAGTCAATTTCTTCGAGATCCAGAGATAATAATAAAAAAGCACATTCAAATATAACACCACAAGATGATTTTTTTAATCCGATAAATTCTGTGTCATACAGTCCTATCATCTTGGAGGCTATTAATGTAGTTGTTAAGTAGAGAAATATATCATCAAACTTTTATACCTTCGTTCAAGGTTGAATGGAGTTATGGGTAGTGAGATGAGTCCTAAAACCATCTGAATTCATTGTGGGGAGGAGTCATAAGACCTCCAGTGGGAAAGCCACATCGTGTCTCTGACCAATCATAGAGCACAATTGTTAGAACCATAAGCATATTTTGACATTTTAAGATATGTACAAAAAGAAAAAATAAATAAAGTTGAAAAATGTTAATGAATCCTAAATCTTTTGGAAAGTGCTTCTATTTTCCCCCTTTTTAGCATTATTTTCACTAAATACTTGCCCCCACCCACTCCCCAGACAGTTCAGAAAGAAGCAATAGTCTATTTCTCCTGAAGAATTTCAAGTCAAATGTTTACCAGGGTATTAAATAAGTAGCATTTTTACACCTCCCTCAAAACTTAATTTCCCCCTTCCTAGCTTTATTTTAACTGAATACTTGCCCCCACCCCCTCACGTCATATAAAGTAGTCAAAATATAGCTTAGCCAAATCTAAATATCATCATTTTTTATGTTATTAATTACAATGAAAAAAAAAATTGAACACCTAAAAAGCCACGATAATTATTCGCTAGTTTGATGTGGCATAGACAATGCAATGTTTTGAATAATAGCAATACATTAAAAATAAAAAACTATTTGTCAAGGAATATTGATTAGTTCAGAAAGAAGCAATAGTCTATTTCTCCTGAAGCATTTCTAGTCGTATGTTTACCGGGATATTAAATAAGTACCATTTCTACACCCCCCCTCAAAACTTAATTTCATTTCCAAGCATTATATTAACTAAATACTTGCCATATCGGGACTGGTTCATTGTCTCGGGTATTTTACGATTTCTCATTGGCCACTGGCCTAATTTGTCTTTAGTGTGTGCCCCATTGTTTTTGTGTTGGTTCCATTGTAACTGAATCCCCGAGTAACAGAACCCCAAGCAACTGAACCTCCGTGCATCTGAACTCTCATGCAACTGAGCGCTGTTTAACTGAACCCTCATGCAACTCAACCCCCATGCAACTCAAACCTAAGCTAGCTCTGTTTTTTTTCCTATTATTCAAATAAGATCGTTCGTACAGTCCAATTCGCGAATCCCTTATCCCTTTCTGCAAATATAGTTAGCTTTTTACGTAAAGTGATTTAACAGCATATGTCAATCAAACAATTCTGATTGTAGCCTACTATTCTTTAATTAGCAGCATCGTACATTTTGTTTAAATACTTATTTTCTCATTTTCCAGATTCCATATTTTTATTTAACACAAATAAATATACAAGCTAAAGTATATAAAACGAGCCAACATAGAACTACGATCGCATTGAACGCTACTTGTTATCAGAAAAAAATGTTAATTGCCAAAAATAAAGAAAGAAAAACACGTTATGATGAAAGTGCTTCAAAAACCCATCTGGCTGTGTCATACAATCTCAATTATACTCTCAAAACGTGTGTGTTCACTCTATAGGTATATAATATAAAAGGATTGCTCGCTTTTTGCAATGTAATCGTCAAACCAGACTGTATATTCATGCCTCAGGCTTGTAGTCGTGAAAATACACTGTATATTCATGTAATCGTGAAGACTAATAGCAATAAAGTAAAAATAAAAAAATATTTGTCAAGGAATTGCGATTAGTTAAGAACGAAGCAATAGTCTATTTCTCCTCAAGCATTTCTAGTCGTATGTTTACCGGGATATTAAATAAGTACCATTTTTACACCCCCCTCACAACATACTGTGCCCCGTTGTAGCAATATTTTAACTAAATACTTTCCCCCACCCACACCCCACACAGATCAGAAAGAAGCAAAAGTCTATTTCTCCGGAAGCATTTCAAGTCAAATGTTTACCGGGGTATTAAATAAGTAGCATTTTTACACCTCCCTCAAAACTTAATTTCCCCCTTCCTAGCTTTATTTTAACTGAATACTTGCCCCCACCCCCCACACTTCATATAAAGTAGTCAAAATAGAGCTTAGCCAAATCGAAATTTCATCATTTTTTTATGTTATTAATTACACTGAAAAAAAATTGAACACCTAAAAAGCCACGAAAATTATTCGCTAGTTTGATATGGCATAGACAATGCAATGTTTTGAATAATAGCAGTAGAGTAAAAATAAAAAAATATTTGTCAAGGAATATTGATTAGCTCAGAAAGAAGTAATAGTCTATTTCTCCTGAAGCATTTCTAGTCGTATGTTTTCCGGGATATTAAATAAGTACCATTTTTACACCCCCCTCAAAACTTAATAATGTAATAATAATCCCTCTTTTAAAGATAAATTGCCCTCGGCCCCCATGTAACTATACCCCCTTTAACTGAACCCTCGTGCAACTCAACCTTCCCTTTTAAGCACTCTCTGAAAGTTCCAACTTAATACACAAATTCCTTAATGAAGAAATAGTTTGTTTTTTCACCTTCCAATGAACGTGCTAGAATTGATACATTGACCCCTTCCCTGTCTTAAATTTTTATAAAAGCCACTTAATCATCTGTTAAACCCTTTTTGCTTTCATCAAATACGTCTCGTTTAATTTGGCCATAAAAAGAAACTCTTGCATCGCGCATACAAGAATCATTTATTTAACTCTGAAAGTTCCAACTTAATACACAAATTCCTTAATGAAGAAATAGTTTGTTTTTTCACCTTACAATGAACGTGCTAGAATTGATACATTGATCCCTTCCCTATCTTAAATTTTTATAAAAGCCACTTAATCATCTGTTAAACCCTTTTTGCTTTCATCATATACGTCTTGATTAAATTGGCCATAAAAAGAAACTATTGAATCGCGCATACAAGAATTATGTATTTAACTCTGAAAGTTCCAACTTAATACACAAATTCCTTAATGAAGAAATACTTTTTTTTTTTCACCTTACAATGAACGTGCTAGAATTGATACATTGACCCCTTCCCTGTCTTAAATTTTTATAAAAGCCACTTAATCATCTGTTAAACCCTATACTTGACTTATTGTATCGGAATACTATCACCTCAATTCTCTGTATTTAGAGGTAATATCCATTGTCACAGCCAGGCAATAACCCTAGCACGAGGAGGGGGAAGGGTTTTACGAGTTTCCACTAGGAGCATCAATTCTATTATTCTTGACTTATTGTATCGGAATACTATCACCTTAATTCTCTGTATTTAGAGGTAATATCCATTGTCACAGCCAGGCAATAACCCTAGCGCGGGGAGGGGGAAGGGTTTTAAGAGTTTCCACTAGGAGCATAAATTCTATTATACTTGACTTATTCTATCAGAATACTATCACCTTAATTCTCTGTATTTAGAGATAATATCCATTGTCACAGCCAGGCAATAATCCTAGCGCGGGGAGGGGGAAGGATTTTACGAGTTTCCACTAGGAGCATCAATTCTATTATGCTTGAATTATTGTAATGGAATACTATCATCTTAATTCTCTGAATTTAGAGGTAATATCCTTTGTCACAGCCAGGCAATAATCCTAGCACGGGGAGGGGGAAGGGTTTTACGAGTTTCCAATAGGACTTTAAATTCTATTATGCTTGAATTATTGTATTTGAACACTATCCCCTTCTTCCTCTCCCCTGCCCTCGGAAATGTGGGAACAAAGGGTCTCTGAGCCTTCCCTTTGATGCAGATGTTTTCCCTCCAAAATTGACCCCTCCCCTCCCTGCCCTAAGAAATGGGGGAGCGAAGGGAACGTTAGATACTATTTTAAATTGACAATACTTATCAAACATCACTTGTGTATTATATAGATCACATATCTCATTACCCCTTTTTAAATGTTAATAAAATAATTCTGATTATAGTGTCCAATTTTTTGTCCGCTTTTCAAAATGTTCGTATTTGGAACTCTGTCAGTTAACACTAAGAAGTAAATTGGGTAATCCTCTCGCAATAACAAAAGGCTTAGCAGTGATTACATATCATTGTCGGTCAACAATTCAATCAGATCAGAGTAGTGCAAATGGAATACCTTTTCGCAAATTGAGTTAGCTTCTATTTCATAGGCAAAATATTTGAATTCCTTTCATTCAAATCACCTATCAAGTCATCAACAAGTATTTGAATATATTAAGTTATAGGCAAGTCTGGTTTAGAAAAACTAGAATAGTGACATAATTTCACTTTATCGACCCTCAAACTAGAGTTGACCCAGACGTGAATTCATGACGTACATTCATTGTGCAATTGACAACAAAAACAGAAAAAAAAACCTGTTTGCTTTAAATTATATTATTACGAGCAAAACATGCTTGAGTATATTATACATTGTCAAGTTTTAAAAAAAACCTACTAATCAAGTTACTGTATATGGAGTAACCACCGCTCTCTCTCTGATTGACCCCAAAAAAATGGATGTTACCTTAGAAACCCGTCTGGTAAGGCATGTACCGTTCGTAGTAATAGGTGACTGACCCTGGTAAGTCATATTACGCAATCACTCGTCGGATGTATAGATGCATGCCCGTGGTAAGGCATATTACGCAATTACTCGTCGGATTCCCTATTGCCTTACTACTAACAGCCCCAGGGGAAAGGTCTTTAAGTTATAAAATTTCCCCATTGTTTGCGCATAGTATTTGTTATTGGGATGTAGGCATATATTTTCGGGTGGGGGAAAAATTTTCTGCGGGGGGTTTTCCACGGGGGAAGCTGTGGGGAGGGAAGTTTCCAGGGAGTGAACTTGTCATGGCAAATTGTACGCTGGGGGAATTTGCCATAATTACTATTCAAAGTTATTTTTATATATCCGACTTTCTCTTTTCCGTCTCAATTTTACGCACAGAGTGGTTAAGAGTAATTGTCCGGGGTAAATTTTCACCGGGATTGAATTGTCTACAGGAAGTTTCTATGGGCAGGGGGTTTCTCCGTGGAGGTGGGGCCAGATTTCCTGGTATTATTTAAACACGATCAGAAATTAAATAAAAAAAACAAGTTTATTCAACTGTAAGTAAGGAGCAACATTAAAACTTAAAACGAACATAATTTATTACGTATATAAAGGGGGCTGCCCCCTCCTCAACACCTCTCTCTTCACGCAAAAATTAGAATTTTGTCCCAATTCTTTAATAACGACTCCTGAATCACAAGGGCTGTTTAATTAGAACACTAAGACGCTTTTTAAAAATACTAAAAAACCTTAGCGTAAAGAGCGAGGTGTCGAGGAGGGGAAGCACCCTTTATATATGTAGTAATTTATGTTTTTTTAAGTTTTAATGTTGCTCCTTACTTTCAGTTAAAAAAAAAACTTTTTTTTTTATTTAATTCACAAAACAAAATCGTATTGAATCCTTTTTCGGCCAGCCTCTTCGTTCTTCTGTGCTCTGAAAACTTCAAGGCGTCGTAAAATATGAGTAGAGATGGGGGTACCAGCCCCATTGCTCACCCCTGCTGCCACCTACAACTTTTTTTAACACCATATATTGGCATAGAACCACGTGGTTTATGGTTTTTGTCAATGAGAATTTGAAAAACAGGAATTTTGTCAAATTTATGTATGTTTTCATTGATGGTTATGTGTGTTGGTCGATTTATTTGATGTTTTTCATGGATGTTTTATGGTTTTTTTCAGTGAGAATCTGAAAAACAGGAATTTTGTCACATATATGGATGTCATAAGCAATTCATGTCTGTTATATGGTTTTCTCAGTGAGAATGAAAAAACAGGAAGTTTGTCACATTTATGGATGTCAACAGCAATTCATGTCTGTTTTATGGTTTTCTCACTGAGAATGGAAAAACAGGAACTTTCTCACTTGGAAAACCATAAACCACGTGGTCCTGTCACGAGTCGCACCTGTGAACTTGATTTACATAATCGCTAGGGGAATTTATTGATTCACGAAGGGGAGAATTAAGAAACATTAAGGCTTCTTTAATCTTAGGTCTGAGGGATAAACATTCTTTAGGTCAGAGAGAAAAATTAATATTCTATTTTTAAATAGGGCTTCATTGATCTTTAGTGTCAGGAATTATAATTGACATCACTTGTTATCTTGGAATTATGTGGGAGTCTAAAGAGATATAAATTCTATTTTTAAATACGGCTTCACGGAGCTTTAAGTCGGAGAGATAAATTGATATTCTAGCGAAACCCTAATAGTTTAGCTAGGAAAATTTATGAGATGAAGAGATTAACGTAGGAAAGGGTTTCCTAGAAATTTGAAATGCGTTAGCGCAGAGATGCCAAACAAACGGAACACGCTGAAATTACGTTTAGGGTTTATTTGGGCGAAACCGTTTTATCCATTGTATGGGATTATTTCGGCGAAACAGTTAGAGACATTTTGAAAGAAGATTTTAGGAAAGGTTTTAGAAGTGAATTTGAGGGTGAAACTCTGTGGTCGTTATAATACACAAGTTCCATTTGAACAGTGTTGTGAGGTCCTCTACCCCAACCCCAAAGGGTTCCGATCCCCCCCCCCCACCCCGAAGGAAGCCCCCGGTACGCAAAGGTCCCCCAAGCTCCCATAGAGCCCCAACCCTCCAAACGCCCTCCTCAGACCCTCAAAGGCCCTCCTCTGGTCCTCAAAGGGCCCCCGGACCCCCAAAGGGCACCCCGGACCCCAAAGGCCCTCCCCCGGTCCTCAAAGGTCCCCCGGTCCCCAAAGGCCCCCCAGGCTCCCAAAGGGCTCCCCAGACCCTCAAAGGCCCACCCCGGGGCCCCCAACGGCACACCGAGCTCCCAAAAGACCACCGGGGTCCCAAAGACCTTCACCCGGTCTCCAAATGTCCCCCAGGCTCTCAACCGGCCCCCAGGACCCCCAAAGGCCCCCCACCGGTCCCCAAAGGTCCCCCAGGCTCCCAAAGGGCACCCCACCCTCCCCTTCCTCTCCTCCCCCCTCCTCACAACATCCCCTCACAACAACCCCTCCTCACATTAGCAGACAATATCATCAATGAATATAAAGATGAATTGACGGAAAGTGAAGCGCAAGTGTACTAATAATGTATAATAATGTATTTAACATATTTTTATATCAATATTCTACATGTCCTTATTTCATTAAAAATATCTTATACATTATTTTGTTAAGTGTTCATTATTTTTAGGGTATGCTAGAACGTCAAACGTTCAGAATATCTATTAAAAAGGTCAGAGATGTAAGAAAAATAATTTTAGAGATAATGATACTACTAGCAGGCTCAATTTTTCATAGAAGATAGAAAAGTTCAAGTTCTCTTCTGAATTTTAACAAATAACACAATTCAATTATAATTTAAAAATATAAAATAAAAAGCTTACTCTTCACTTTTAATTTCACCAAGAAATAAAGAATTTAAAGTTCACTTATAAATTTTTCCGTAGAAGATAGAAAAAGTTATACTATGATAGTGATTATTTTCCATGAAGATAAAAAGATTCACTTTAATTAAAAATTTTCTTAAATTCAATTCCGACCTTTCTCAAAGAGTCAAATTTAAAGTTCTATTCCAAATATTTTCCCGGAACAAGAAAAGTCCCAAGACATAAAAAATTTAAAGTTCACTTCTAAATTTTTCCGTAGAAGATAGGAAAAGTTATACTGTGATTGTGATTATTTTCTATGAAGATTAAAAATTTCACTTTAATTCTAAATTTTCTTAAATTCAATTCCGACCATTCTCAAGGAGATGAAAAAATTTAAAGTTCTGTTCAAAATATTTCCCCCGGAAGAAGAAAAGTTCAACTTCGATTCTGAATTTTCTCAATGAAAATGAAATAAGTTATTGATCAATTCTATTTTCCCAAAATAATATAAAATTTTACACTTCAATTCAGATTTTTCTCAAAGAGATGACAAAATTTAAAATATTGTTCCAAATTTTTCTTAGAAGATAGAAAAGATCAAGTTCTAATCTGAATTTTACCATAGAACACAATTCAATTCTAATTTCTCCAGAGAAAATAAAAAGCTTCCATCACAGTTTTAAGTTTACCAAGACATAAAAAATATTAAGTTCAGTTATAAATTTTTCCATAGAAGATAGGAATAGTTATACTATGATACTGATTATTTTCTATGAAGATAAAAATTTTCACTTTAATTCTAAATTTTCTTAAATTCAGTTCCAACCTTTCTCAAAGAGATGAAAAAATTTAAAGTTCTGTTCAATATATTTTCTCGGAAGAAGAAAAGTTCAACTTCGATTCTGAATTTTCTCAGTGAAAATGAAATAAGTTATTGATCAATTCTATTTTCCCAAAATAATATAAAAATTTTCCACTTCAGTTCAGATTTTTCTCAAAGAGATGAAAAATTTAAAATACTATTTCAAATTTTACATAGAAGATAAAAAAGTACAAGTTCTCTTCTGAATTTTACCAACAAACACAATTCAATTCTAATTTCTCCAGAGAAAATAAAAAGCTTCCACTTCAGTTTTAAGTTCACCAAGACATAAAAAATTTAAAGTTCTGTTCTAAATTTTTCTGTAGAAGATAGGAAACGTTATAGTATGATAGTGATTATTTTTCATGAAGATAAAAAGTTTCAATTTTATTCAAAATTTTGTTAAAGTCAGTTCTAAATTTTCACATATAGCTGAAAGAAATTTGAATTTCTGTTCCAAATTTTTCTTAAAATATTTGAAAAGTTATAATTCTATCGTGAATATTCAAGCTCTCTTCTGACTTTTGCAAAAGAACACAATAAAATTCTAGTTTCTCCAGAGACAAAAAAAAGATGCCACTTCAGTTTTAAGTTCGCCATGACATAAAAAATTTAAAGCTCATTTCTAAATTTCTATATAGAAGATAGGAAAAGTTATACTATGATTGTGATTATTTTCTATGAAGATTAAAAGTTTCACTTCAATTTTAAATTTTCTCAAAGAAGTGAAGAAAAGTTCAACTTCGATTCTGAATTTTCTCAATGAAAATGAAACAAGTTATTGATCATTTCTATTTTTCCAAAATAATATAAAAATTTTCCACTTCAGTTCAGATTTTTCTCAAACAGATGAAAAAATTTAAAACACTGTTCCAAATTGTTCATAGGAGATAGAAAAGTTCTTGTTCTCTTCTGAATTTTACCAAAGAACATAATTCATTTCTAATTTCTCCAAAGAAAATAAAAAGTTTCCATATCACTTTTAAGTTTACCAAGACATAAAAATTTAAAGTTCAATTCTAAATTTTTCCATAGAAGATATGAAAATTTATACTATGATTTTGATTATTTTCAATTACTATAAATAGTTTTACTTTAATTCTAAATATTCTTTAGTTAAATTAAGACATTTCTCAAAGAGTTGAAAAAATTTGAAGTTATGTTCCAAATATTTTCCCGGAAAAAGAAAAGTTCAAAAATTTTCTCAAAGAAGTGAAGAAAAGTTCAACTTCGATTCTGAATTTTCTCAATGAAAATGAAATATGTTATTGATCATTTCTATTTTCCCAAAATAATATAAAATCTTCCACTTCAGTTCTTTACTTCACAAAGACATAAAGAAGTTTAGAGTTCAATTCTAAATTTTTTGGTGGAAGCTAGAAAAAGTAATACTAGACTTCTGATTATTTTCCCGGAAGACAAAAAGTACTAGTTCAATTTAAAATTTTCTCAACGAAATGAAGAAAAATTCTAGTTCTCTTCTGAATTTTACCAAAGAACACAATTCAATTCTAATTTCACCAGAGACAATAAAAATCTACCACTTCAGTTCAATATTTCACAATGACATAAAGAAATTTAAAGTTCGATTCTAAATTTTTCGGTGGAAGATAGAAAAAGTAATACCATACCTGTGAATATTTTCTCGAAGAGATGAAAAATTTAAAATACTGTTCCAAATTTTTCACAGAAGATAAAAAAGTTCAAGTTCTCTTCGGAATTTTACCAAAAAACACAATTCAATTCTATTTTCTCCAGAGAAAATAAAAATCTTCCACTTAAGTTCTTTATTTCACAAAGACATAAAGAAATTTAAAGTTCAATTCTAAATTTTTCGGTGGAAGATAGAAAAAGTGATACCAAACTTGTGAATATTTTCCCGGAAGATAAAAAGTTCTAGTTCAATTTACAATTTTCTCAGCGAAGTGAAGAAATGTTCAAGTTCTCTTCTGAATTTTACTAAAGAACACGATTCAATTCTAATTTCATCAGAGAAAATAAAAATCTTCCACTTCAATTCTTTATTTCAGAAGGACATAAAGAAATGTAAAGTTCAATTCTAAATTTTCGGTGGAAGATAGAACAAGTAATACAATACTTGTGAATATTTTCACGGAAGATAAAAAGTTCTAGTTAAATTTAAAATTTTTTCAACGAAGTGAAGAAAAGTTCAAGTTCTCTTCTGAACTTTACCAAAGAACACACTTCAATTCTAATTTCTCCGGAGAAAATAAAAATCTTCCACTTCAGTTTTAAGTTCCACAATAAAATAAAGAAATTTAAAGTTCTATTCTAAATTTTTAGATGAAAGATAGAAAAAGTAACACTGTGATTGTGATTATTTTCCATGAAGATCAAAAGTTTCACTTTATTTATAATTTTTCTTAAATTCAGTTCTGATTTTTCTCAAAGAGATGAAAAATTTAAAGTTCTGTTCCAAATTTTTCATAAACGATAGAAAAAGTTATACATTGATTGTGAATATTCAACATGAAGATAAGGAACTCCACTTTAATTCAGAGCTTTCTCGAAGAAGTGCAAAATGTTCAAGTTCTCTTCTGAATTTTCTTAAAGAAGAGAAAAAAGTTAGCTCAATTCTGAATTTTACCTTCCAAAAAACCTGAAAAAACCTTCCATTTCAGTTCATAATTTCTCAAAGACATAAAAAATTTAAAGTTCAGTTCTAAATTTTTCTGTAGAAGATAGGAAAAGTTATACTATGATTGTGATTATTTTCCAGTGAATATAAAAAGTTTCACTTTAATTCTAATTATCTTATATTCAGTTCCGATATTTTGCAGAGAGATGAAAAATTTAAAGTTCAGTTCCAAATTTTTCATAGAAGGTAGAAAAAGTTCTACATTAATTTTGAATCTTCGACATGAAGATAAGGTGCATCACTTTAATTCTGAGTTTTCTCGAAGAAGTGCAAAATGTTCAAGTTCTCTTCTGAATTTTCTTAAAGAAGTGAAAAAAGTTAGCTCAATTCTGAATTTTACCGATGAAAATGAAAAAACCTTCCATTTCAATTCATAATATCTCAAAGACATAAAAAATATAAAGTTCAGTTCTAAATTTTTCTGTAGAAGATAGGAAAAGTTATAATATGATTGCGATTATTTTCCAGTGAAGATGAAATGTTTCACTTTAATTATAATTTTCTTAAATTCAGTTCCGATTTTTCGAAAAGAGATGACAAATTTAAAGTTCTGTTCCAAATTTTTCATTGAAGATAGAAAAAGTTATACATTGATTTTGGATCTTCGACATTAAGATAAGGTGCAACACTTTAATTCTGAGTTTTCTCGAAGAAATGCAAAATGTTCAAGTTCTCTTCTGAATTTTCTTAAAGAAGATAAAAAAGTTAGCTTAATTCTGAATTTTACCAATGAAAATGAAAAAAGCTTCCACTTCAGTTCTTAATTTCTCAAAGACATAAAAAATTCAAAGTTCTCTTCTAATTTTTCCAAGAAAATAAAAAGGTTACACTTCAGTTCTGGTTTTTTTTCAAAGAGATGAAAAATTTAAAGTTCTATTCTGATTTTAAATTAAATTTTAGCTCCTTTGTCTTATGGATTTACCCCTCAAATTTTTAAATTAGAAAATGAGTGACTCGTTCTATTATTAAAGACAATCGTTCAAACTCGTTCATCTAACCTCCAAAACAATAGGTTAGGTTAGGTATATAATAAATATTAATAAATAAATAGAAACATTTCTACATTTTTAAGTTAGGTTAGGTTAGGTTAACTTATCATGAGCGCTCATGATAAGTTAACCTAACCTTTTCTGGTGAGTATGGTTAGGTTAGGTTAGGCTAGATTAAGTACGCTTCACTTAGGATAGCTTAAGTTAGGTGAGAGACGGGCAAAAAGTTAGGTGTATGATTAGGTTAGGTTAGGTTAGATTAAGTTAGGTTAGGTTAAGTTAGGTTAGGCTAGGTTAGCCTACGTACGCGCGCGTACGTAGGGAAGGGGGGGGGGGGAGGGGGGGGGTTGTGAGGAGGGGGAGGAGAGGGAGGGGAGGGTGGGGTGCCCTTTGGGAGCCTGGGGGACCTTTGGGGACCGGTGGGGGGCCTTTGGGGGTCCTGGGGGCTGGTTGAGAGCCTGGGGGGCATTTGGAGACCGGGTGAAGGTCTTTGGGACCCCATTGGTCTGTTGAGAGCTCGATGTACCTTTTGGGGCCCCGGGGTGGGCCTTTGAGGGTCTGGGGAGCCCTTTGGGAGCCTGGGGGGCCTTTGGGGACCGGGGGACCGTTGAGGACCGGGGGGAGGGCCTTTGGGGTCTGGGGTGCCCTTTGGGGGTCCGGGGGGCCCTTTGAGAACCAGAGGAGGGCCTTTGAGGGTCTGAGGAGGGCGTTTGGAGGGTTGGGGCTCTATGGGAGCTTGGGGGACCTTTGAGTACCGGGGGCTTCCTTCGGGGTGGGGGGGGGGGAGCGGACCCCTTTGGGGTTGGGGTAGAGGACCTCACAACACTGTTCAAATGGAACTTGTGTATTATAACGACCACAGAGTTTCACCCTCAAATTCACTTCTAAAACCTTTCCTAAAATCTTCTTTCAAAATGTCTCTAACTGTTTCGCCGAAATAATCCCATAAAATGGATGAAACGGTTTCGCCCAAATAAACCCTAAACGTAATTTCAGCGTGTTCCTTTTGTTTGGCATCTCTGCGCTAACGCATTTCAAATTTCTAGGAAACCCTTTCCTACGTTAATCTCTTCATCTCATAAATTTTCCTAGCTAAACTATTAGGGTTTCGCTAGAATATCAATTTATCTCTCCGACTTAAAGCTCCGTGAAGCCGTATTTAAAAATAGAATTTCTATCTCTTTACACTCCCGCATAATTCCAAGATAACAAGTGATGTCAATTATAATTCCTGACACTAAAGATCAATGAAGCCCTATTTAAAAATAGAATATTAATTTTTCTCTCTGACCTAAAGAATGTTTATCCCTCAGACCTAAGATTAAAGAAGCCTTAATGTTTCTTAATTCTCCCCTTCGTGAATCAATAAATTCCCCTAGCGATTATGTAAATCAAGTTCACAGGTGCTACTCGTGACAGGACCACGTGGTTTATGGTTTTCCAAGTGAGAAAGTTCCTGTTTTTTCATTATCACTGAGAAAACCATAAAACAGACATGAATTGCTGTTTACATCCATAAATGTGACAAAGTTCCTGTTTTTTCATTCTCACTGAGAAAACCATATAACAGATATGAATTGCTGTTGACATCCATATATGTGACAAAGTTCCTGTTTTTCAAATTCTCACTGACAAAAACCATTAAACATCCATGAAAAATATCAAATAAATCAACCAACACACATAACCATCGATGAAAACATACATAAATTTGACAAAGTTCCTTTTTTTCAAATTCTCATTGACAAAAAACCATAAACCACTTGGTTCTATGCCAATATATGGTGTTAAAAAAAGTTGTAGGTGGCAGCAGGGGTGAGCAATGGGGCTGGTACCCCCATCTCTACTAATATGTCAGTAAAATATGTAAAATACCGGTAAAATACGTAAAATACCGGTAAAATACGTAAACTACGTACAATAGGTAAATACCAATTTTACGGCAGTCCGTAAAGTTACGGTAAAATACGTAAAACACCCAATTTTACCGTGACCAATTTTACCAGTTACAACACTGCTTGTTATTAGCGATTTTTGTTCATTTTCAGCTTGATTTGCATATTCAATTTAAGTTTTACTCGTTTTAAGATTTATTTTTCATTTATAATAGCGTCTGTTGTATGTTTGTTTCCTATGATTGTTTATTTGATTTCTGTTCATTTTGGGTTTAATTTATTCTTTAAAAGTAAAACAATTTTGTTCGTTTTATTCTTGATTTGTATGTTCAGTTTAAGTTTTACTCGTTTTAAGATTTATTTATTCATTTATGCTAGTAAATGTATGTGTTGTATGTTGTTACTGTCACTGGTTATTTGACTTCTATTCGTTTTGGGTTTCATTTATTCTTAAGTTTAATATAGTCTTAACTTTTTCTTAAAAACATATTTTTGGAAAGCTTTTTTTAAATTAGTTAGCAAAACAAAAGTCAATTTCTTTTGAGGTATTTATTGTTACCGAAATTCCGCTTCTCAGTGTGTCGGCTACTATTGGGCCGAGTCACTTCTTACTCATAGTTCGTTACCAGGAACTGTTTGATTTGAGAAAGGAGGGGTTAAATTATATTATTTCATTGAAAACAATACTTCACAACATAGGGCAAGAAGAAAATATCCAGGGAGGAGGAAAGGTCAGTACGCTAATCACTTTTACCTTATCTATGGAAATATAGAAGAAAGTTTTGATTACATGAAGCTAAAATGTGAAGAATAGAGTAAGTTGCGAAAGAAAGTCTTTGTGTGATGACAGATGGTTTGCGAGTATAGCAAGGGATGAGCGTTTTGTATGTCTTGAAAGGTTACGATGGTTTCTCAGGCTAGCTACAGAGAACAGAAATCGATTTTTGCGATTTGTATTTGTGTACTGCATTATCTGTTGCAGAGCGATTAAACTAGAATTGATCATTTATTTATTTTTAATTGTCAAGGCCCTTCGGCTTTTAGAATAACACAAACTGTTAGTTATCATACTTAGGTTTAAATTGTAGGAGACTTCTTTTCTGCTAGTACATTTTATCCCACTGGCAATGTGAAATACAAGTAATGAGGTCTGCTTATCCAGCTACGCCTTCATTTTGTTTATTAGATAAAAAAAACAAGCTTTTTCAACTGAAAGTAAGGATTAACATCAAAAAATTAAAACGAACAGAAATTATTACGTATATGAGGGGGTTCGCCACGTAGTCAATACCTCACTCTTTACACTAAAGTTCGAATTTTGTTCGAATCACAAACCCCTGAATCGTAAAGGCCGTTTCATTAGAATAGATAGCTCTTTTGAAACTACTAAAAAAAACTTTAGAGTAAAGAGCGAGGTATTGACTAGGGGGCAAACACCCGTAATACGTAAATACGTAATAAATAACCAGTGATAACCGGGATACGTACATACGTACATACCTTAACATACGTAATAATTTCTGTTCGTTTTAAGTTTTAACGTTGCTCCTTACTTTCAGTTAAAAAACTTGTTTTTTTATTTAATTTCTGATCGTTTCTAAAATAATGCTGAGAAATCCGGCGCCCCGTTCATAGAAATGTCCCTTCCCCCAAGAAAATATCCTCCATGAAAAGTTCCCCCCACGCAGCCCCCTTCTCTGACCCCTACCCCCACCAGAAAAAAGTCCCTCCTAAAACGTCTGTATACTTCCCAATAACGTATACAACATGTAAACAATGGGCAAATTTCATAACTTGCAGTCCTTTCCCCGGGAACAGTGGGGGATTAAGTCGTCCTCAAAGACATATTTATTAGATTTTCGACTATGCTGAACAAAATCTATCTCAAAATTTTGATTGGGTGACTTCGGGAAAAAATAAGCGTGGGAGGGGACAAAGTTGCCCTCCAATTTTTTTGCCGTTCTTTAATTTAACTTTTAATTTCCGTTCGAGTGAGCCTTCTCACAATATTCTAGGACTACTGAATCGATATGATCACCCCTGGGAAAAAACAAAACAAAAAAACATGCTTCCGTGATCTTTCTTCTGGAAAAAAATACAAAATTCCACATTTTTGCAGATAGGAGCTTAAAACATCTACATTAAGATTTTCATTCACGCTGAATCTGATGGTTTGATCTTCGTTAAGATTCTATCACTTTTAGGGGATGTTTCCCCCTTTTTCCTAAAAAATAAGGGAAATTTTTCAGGCTCCTAACTATTGATGGGAAGAACTAATCATAATTAAACGTATATATTTGAAATCAGCATAAAAATCCGATTCTTTGGATGTATCTACTGGTATCTAAATTCTGTTTTTTCGAGTCTTGGTTACTATTGAGACGGGTCACTCCTTACTTACAGTTCTTTACCGCAAACTGTTTGATTGGCTAAGGCTAATGCATAGTCAGCATAATGAAATATTGGCCTTCTAAAGTGGGACAATTTCTAGTTGGTTTTACTTCAGTTAATAGTTTACTTCAGTCATTCTAGCATGCTATTCAGGCTTATTTTCAATGAAGATTAGCAATTTTTTCCTGAAGTAAAATTCTATAATATAATATATTTAACAAGCTTTTTATAATATATTAAACAAACTCCACTCTATTAATGTTCATTTTTAATACTATTTTAATCAATAACTTTTACTTCAATTTTTTATTCTCCAATAAAAATCTTCTTAGGTGCTTTTTAAAGGAACCAAGGTGTGGGAGTCCTGAACCCCAACTGGAATAAAATTCAAATCATGCCGCCCAGCAATGCCCAGGCCAAAGTCTGAACGGACTGATGGGATGGAAGGAACCAGTATATCCTCCTAATTTTGAACTGCATGTTTGTTGAGTTAACTCACAGGTTAAGACATGCCAAAACAAATGATGGGATATCCATGGAAACACTGGAATGCGATTGGACAAAACAAAACTGTACAGATAACTTTCAGCTTTAAGAGATAGACAGGAGCATGTATGAAGGAGTGGACGACTTTCACTCCTTTAGCTGTAGCTTACGGATGTGACATACCACAAGGGATTGTAAAATAGCAGCTAAACTTAATGGAAAGCATAAGTTAGTGTTTTATCTGAGCCTCTCTTGGGCTTCTATCCAGCCTCACGACTGTAGGTGAAGGCTCCTAAGTTTCTGCAATTTCTGGTAATTTTGCCATTCAGGGTCTAAAACAATTCCAACCTTTGCGAGGGGTCGAAAATTCAAAACAGTCTGTTTTGTAGAAAAAAAAGATTATTTAGACATCTATTTTGTTCTTGTGAATTTTAAGAAAGGAGGGGTTAAAATATGTTATTGAATACAGGGCAAAAACTTCACCACTTGGGGTAAGAAGCAAATAACCATGGCGGAAGGAAGGGCAAGAAGATCCTTACTTTCGCCCTATGTGTGTAAATATGGATTAGACTTTGAATCATATCATGCACGAGTGTGAAGAATTGAGTGACTTACGAAAGTAAGTATGTAGAGAATTTAGGTTTGATGCAGTAGCTGATGAGTGTTTTGTAAGTGTTTGACATTATGTGGAAATCTCAGGCTAGCAATAGATTTTTGGTGATATAGATTATGGTGATTTTTGTAATGTCTATGTTCTCACAATGCCATTAAATTAGATCCGATTTTCTTATTTTGTATTGTCAAGATCCTTAGGCTTTGAGAGGAAAAAAGATTATTATTTATTACATATAGTTTTTAATTGCATGAGACCTCTTTTCTGAAGTCCTTTTGCATCCATTGGCAAAAAGGCAAAGTGAAATTAAAGTAATGAGGTTTGCTTATCCAGCTACACTTTTATTTATTTATTGACGAGGGCTCATTCATAGTCATCACAATAGAAAATACTTGCCTTCAAAAGTGGAAAATTTCCCAGTAGTTTTCTAGCATGCTATTCAGGCTTATTCTCAATGAAGACTAGTAATTTTACCACAAGAGAAATTTTCACTCTATATTTTCATGTGGTTCAATTAATGTCTAAATTCCTGACTGGAAAATTATCCTAGATTTCCATAACCTTGTAGGAAATTTTCAATCCTAAACTTGGGAGATTTCTACCTCTTGTTAAGTGTATATATTTCTGGTCACTTTTTTGAGGGAAGTTCAACTGTCATAAATGACATTTTGTGTGATTTGAGTTCTAATAGATGTCAAAGCAAATTCTCTATTTTTCATTTAAATTGCCAGGGGCTTGGAAGTTCTTATAAAAATTTTAAAGTAATTGTGCATGCAGACAGCACCTCATATACTAGCTTCATTAGAGATTTGGCTGCAGAATTATAACTCTCCGTTACTGAAAATTAGTATTTATAAGATACATGTTAAAAATAGAGAATAGTGTCAACAGGTAAGTTTGGCCATTTATCGAACTAATGATTTTTAGATTATCATAAGGGATGATATGAGAGTAAATCGTGAAATGGCACTCAAAAGTATGTAGTTTAAATCCCAACCTAAGAATTTCAAATATTTTATAGTTTTTGTATATATCGTGTAATATTGATGAGTTTGGCTCATTGGAAAAGTTACCAATTTAAACCTAACCTTGTTTTATTTGTGATTTGGATTTTAGGACCATAAACAGTAATTGTAAAATCCGTGAGCGTCTAAACACTATGCTAGATTATGACTCAAATCGACTATTAATATATGTTGTAGGGTTACCCTTGATTCAGCAAATGTGATTGATGGGTTTTTTTTTAATACTTGATATAAAACTGCTAATATTATCGCGAATGATATTTTCTTTTATAAAAAAGCAACAGCATTAGGCACGTTCTGAAGTTTTGAAAAATAGTCTGAGTCATATTAATGTACACAAATTAAAAAAAGAACTTGGAGATAAGACTATTTTTAGATGATAATGATATAAATTTAAACGATAAGTTTACAATTTGTTATTCAATGGCTATGTAAGTGCGTGCAGTTAAAGTAAGAAGAAAATAATTATTATTATACGCTAAAGAAGCCCTGGATTGTGAAGTAATCTGGTTTCATTTGGCAAAGAGATGTGAATTATATGAAATGTCGGTGTTAAGTAATGATGTTAGTGATATAAATGTTAATAAAATAAAAAACAGTTCGGGGTAACAAGACACTGTTAAAAAGACACTTTTTTGTATTTTGTTATCGTTATCTTCATCGAAATATCTGTGATTTGGGGACAGTGTGAAACGTTAGTAACGAAGAATTTGCGGTAACTTGGACTTTGCCCCAGTTTTGCGTTAAATTTTCCACTATTTATAAGCTGAATAATAGTCAAAATCTGCTGTGCTTCAATTTTGATATCTGGTTAAAATAATCCGGAATAAGAAAATGTTTTACCGTTATTATCATTTGCGAAAATTATTCCCGTATTAAACCTTTTTCGCTTGGGGAGATAGTTGCTGGACTAGCAGTGTGTTGATTTAAAGGCTATCAATTGGTTTTGTCGGTAGCTAGCTCCGCATTTACTGCGTGTTTATCGTGAACAAGGTTTGACCTCCCCCCCACTAGTGGTGTCAGGGTACCAGTGTGCAAGGGATGATTTATAGCACATTTGAGCGTGCTTTCATAGCACATTGCAGGTGCTTCATAGCACATTTGTACGTGCTTCAATAGCACATTGTGCTTGCTTCATAGCACATTTGTACGTGCATCTATAGTACATTTTTCCGTGCTTTATAGCACATTTTGGGTGCTTTATAGCACATTTGAGCGTGCTTTCATAGCACATTGCGGGTGCTTCATAGCAAATTTGTGCGTGCTTCAATAGCATATTGTGTATGCTTCATGGCTCATTGCGGGTCCTTCATAGCACATATGTACGTGCTTCAATAGCATATTGTGCGTGCTTTATTGCACATTGCAGGTGCTTCATAGCACATTTAAGCGTGCTTTCATAGCACATGGCGGGTGCTTCATTGTACATTTGTACCTGCTTCAATAGCACATTGTGTGTGCTTTATAGCATATTTGTGCGTGCTTTCATAGCACACTACTGTACTTCATAGTACTTTGGTAACGCTTGTATTTCCCCGAAAACCAATTTTATAGCTGTATGAGCCTGAAGGAGCAGGATACGGTTAAAGTGCGCACAAGGTCACAGACACTGGCAGAACAACGCCTGGCTAAGGATAAGACCCAGGAAATGGACGAAGAACGTCAGATGGCCATGTTTTGTGCCTCCATGAAGGTGATCATGGAAACAATTCAGGCAGAACTAGAGCGAGAAAGGGAGACAAGCCGAGTGTAAATGCAACAGCATGTGGAATCATTGACTTTGCAGTTTACTCCTCTTGTTCAAGCTATAGAGACGAATCACTCCGCCATTCAGAATGCACCAGTTACAACTGAGAATACTACGATCCAGATTGTCCTGTTTACTGATGGTATGGATATAGATACATACCTCACAACCTTCGAGCAAACTGCCAGCCAAAATAACTGGAGTCGTGCTACATTGGCTGTTAGACTGCAGGCCTTGCTGACAGGTAAAGCCACAGAAGCTGCTGCGATCGTCCTGAAAGCCGATAGCTCAGATTTTGACCTTTTAAAAGAAGCTATTCTGAGAAGATTTTGAGTGACTTCTGAAGCCTATCACCAGTTATTTCGTACGACCCAGAAGGAAGCAGACCAGTCATTTGCCAACTACGATAAGAAGCTAGGGCAGCTGCTGATCAAATGGTTGAACGTTGCCGACTGCAGATCGATCGTGATCGATCAGATGGGCTGAGAACGAAGATTGCCGATATCCTTAGAAAACTGACGATAGAGCAATACATCACTTCCATCCAGAATAAAAAGCTGCGCATCCGGTTGAGAGAACTTGAGGCCCCACTCTTGGTGCTTTCTGCAAGGTGGCTGAAAACTGCTTTTCTAGAAGTTACAGTTTCTGATGGTCTACCCGTGAACGCTATCATCGGAAGATCGTTGTCAGGATTCCTAGAACTTTGTAGCCGAAGTTCAGAAGTAGACAGGATTTCTGTCTCGATCCTTCTGTCGACTAGAGCAATAGACTAAGGTGAATCAGAGGCTGAGACCCAAGCCCTAGCAAAATATCTTCCAGAAAATGATGTTTCGCAGATTATGGTAGAGTCAGTGGGAATGCGAGCATAATGCTAAAAAAAATTCGATGATGCTGACGAAAGAACAAAGCAGAGGGGAGAAGGAAGAAACATTTTGAAGCAGAGAAAAATTTTGAAGAAACACCTTCAGAAGTTGATCCAGAAGTTAAGAACTTCCAAGGAATTGGCTGACCTTAAACAACAAGATTCTACACTGACAAAGTGTTTTGCTCTGGCTTGTTTCGGCCAGGGTTTTAAACTCATCAATGGTCTGCTCTACAGAAAGATCGAAAAAAGGTTGGATAATGAAGAGATTACACAGCTGGTAGTTTCCAAGCCGTGTAGGTTGTTTGTGCTGAGAGTCGTCCATGATTTCCTAATGGGTGGCCACACTGGAGTTGCACGCCCTCTAGATCGGATCATCTATAGGTTCTTCTGGCTTGGGGTTCATCAATGTCAAACAGTTTGTACGTACTTGTGAGCCCTGCCAGCTAGTTGCACGGATGAAGCCAAAAGAACGGGTCCTTATGTTACGACTGCCGGTTATTGAAGAGCCTTTCAGGAGAATTGAAGCAGATATTGTGGGACCATTGGTACCATCTCGGAACGGGCTTCGATTCTTCTTGGTGATATCGGATTATTGCACTCGTTATCTCGAGGCAAGACCCTTGAGATCGATGAATGCCAGGAAAACTACAGAAGTATTTGAGCAGTTTTTCTCCCGGGTTGGTGTTGCGGAAGAAATGCTGACATACTAGGGTTTGAATTTTGTCTGTAAGAGCTTACTTGAGGTGTACAAATTTCACGGAATAAAACCTATACGGACGTCACCCTTTCATCCGCAAACAGATGGCCTGGTTGAAAACTTAAACGGGACGCTTGTTCGTGTTTTGAAGAAGTTCGTCAGGGATAACCCAAAAGATTGGGATTGCTTTATCTCCTACGTTTTGTTTGCTTATCGAGAAAATCCTCAAGCCTCGACCAAGTTTAGTCTTTTTGAGCTTCCTTATGGGCAAAGACCAAGAAGCTCATTGGACGTCATCAAGGAACAATGGGAAGACGCTGGAAACTCTACCGGTAGACCCACACATGAGCTCTTGTCCTTGCGAGAAAGAATGCGTCAGCTCCTATAAGAGGCCCATAAAAATCTCGAAGCATCCGAAAGGCAGAAAAGCCTATACAACAAGAAGGCCAAGCCACAAAATCTGCAAGTGGATGACGAGGTCCTCGTTCTTTTGCCGACCGGAACTCATAAATTGGAAACCAAATGGCAAAAACAATTCAGGATATCTCGGAAAGTCGGGACTGTCAACTACGAAGTCCTGTTCCCGGAAGGGAGAAAGAAGGAGAAGATTTGACACATCAATTTTCTTTGGAAGTTTGAGCGTAGGCCAACGGATTTCCTTCTCTTTGCTCAAGAGGCTTCGAGTATGCCTATGGTTGACCAGACAGATAATTCTGATAACCAGGATGACATCCAGCTTGTGATAGATTCGCTAAGTCCCCTTACGGAAAAGAGAAAGAAAGGAGTTTTTGGGATATTAACAGGATTTAGAAAGTTCTTCTCCAAAATTCTCGGAAGAATATCAGTGGACAGACACCACTTTGATACAGGTAATGCCCATCCTATGCGTCAGAAACCCTACAGGGTACCACAGAGCCGACAAAAGCCATTGAAGAAGAAGCCAAGCGAATGCTGGGTTTGAGGATCATGCATCCGTCTTCAAGTCCTTGGTGTTCTACGGTAGTCGTGGTTGCCAAGCCAAATGGGAGCATTCGTTTCTTTTTCGACTTCCGAGGTTTAAATCGGGTATCCAAGTTTTATGCCTACCTCCATCCCCTTATGAATAAATTGATAAAGGAAGTAGGTGACAAAAAGATCTTCAGTGTTTTAGATTTTACCAAATGCTACTATCAAGTTGAACTTACGCAAGACAGCATGGAAAAGACGGCCTCCCAAATGAAGTCCGGATTCTACGAGTTCAGAGTCCTTCCTTTTGGTGTTCACGGGGCACCAGCAACCTTCCAGCGTGTCATGGATAAGATTTTTAGTGGATGCCGTGGCTTTGCAAGGGCGTACCTTGACGACCTTATAATATTCTCTGATAGTTGGGAAGATCACGAGCAACATTTAAAGAAGGTTTGGGGAACGATAGCGGCTGCTGGTATTTACATTCATCCTGAAAAATGCAATTTCCGTCTGGATGAAATTCAGTATTTTGGCCACTAAGTAGGAAATGGCAAATTCACACCACTTGAAAGGTTGAGGCTGTGAAATAAAATTCCAGAGCCCACCACCAAAAATGAAGCAAGGTCATTCCTTGGCATCACTGCGTATTACCAGAGGGTTGTCCGTAATTTTTTCTTCAGTTGCGTCGCCTCTAACGGATCTTCTTCAGAAACGAAATTCAAACCACTTTAAGTTGTCTCAGGAGCAGAGAGTAGCCTTTGAGGCCCTGAATACTGCACTCACTACAGCCCCTCTACTGAGTATTGCAGACTTTGCCAAAGAGTTCGTCCTTCAAATGGATGCTTCAAACACGGAGATTGGAGCAGTCCTAACTCAACCCAACGCTGAGGAGTATCCCATCGCATATAAAAGTAGGATATTATCGCCAGTGGAACAGCGCTATTCGACAGTGGAGCGTGAGGCTATGGCGTTAAAATGGGAGGTGGAAAATTTTCGGTATTATCGCGAAGGTCGGAAGTTCACCCTTGAAACTGATCATAACCCGCTTCGCTGGTTGAACTTGACTAAGAGCAACAACGCTCGCTTGACACGGTGGTCCCTGGCACTGCAAGAGTACCACTTTGATATTCATAGTCGGAGTGAGCTAGAAAACGGGATTGCTGATGCACTGTCCCGTCTGTTGTAAATAGAAAATAAAGATGTTTGTTCTGTATCTTTATAGATGAGTACAAAGTCTTTGCCCCTATTCCTAAAGAAGGTCTTCAAAGGAAAAGAAAAGACCAACCCGCTCCAAGACTTCAAGGAAAGTCAGAAGAAGGACATTGAACTTGCCCGTTTTTTCAACTTACAAGTCACTAACCAGGCAGATAAAAGGAAGCCCTTTTTGAGCTTTGGGACGGTCTATTATATCGGCCTACAAAAAGAAAGGATGGTTCAATTCATTTCCAGCTGATGGTACCAGAAGAGTACCCTAGTCGGCTAATTCTGCAATTTCATTGTTCTCTTCGAACTTCCCCAAAGCTGGTTTATCGAGGCCGCAACGCAACAGCGAAGATTTTGCTTACTTTTTTCTTCTGACCCGACATCTACTGTAAAATTGATTCGTGTTCATGCTGAGGAAGCGAAGCGTTTGCTAGATATGTGGTGAAACTAAAATAGAGTTTTACCTTACCTGTGTGTCTAAGAGGGGAGGAATGTGGTGATTCCATCTAAACTCAATTGCTAACTTATTATATATTCTGAAGTTTAATAAATAACCTTGAACTCTGAAACGAGATGTAAGCCTGGGTGGGGAATTGCGCTCCATTGAATGAAAATAATTAGTTAGTTACCGGCGTTGAAGGTAAATGTATGTGAATTTCTATATGTTGTACCGAATAGAGTTAATAAAACTGTTTTTCTATATACGGATTAAGACAGTAACCAAAACTCTAAAAACAGAATTTTAATATCAATAGATACATCAAAAGATTGTCTGATTACGTTGATTTAATATGCCTAAGATTTATCAACTTAAGCACTACTCATCAAAAGTTATGAGCCTGAAAAAATTGTCTGATTTCCAAAATGGCGGGAAACTTTCCCTAAAAGTCAAGAAATAATAATTAAAATCACATCACCACGAGGAAGGAAGTAGCTCCTGCATACAAAAATATATAATTTACATTTTTTGCCAAAACAAAGATCACGGATGCGTGTTTATTTCTTTTTTGTTGTGTTTCTTTGTTAGTTTTCCCGGGGTGATTTTATCTAACTAATGTCCCTGAAAGATCAGGAGAGGGTGCATTTGAACGGAAATTAAAATTTACTAGTTCCTTTTCAAATGACCAAAAAGATTGGAGGGCAACTAGCTCCCCTCCCACGTCGCTTTTTCTCCAAAGTTGTCCAATCGAGATTTTAAGATAGACACGTTGACAAAATAGTTTAAAATTCCAATAAATATGCCTTTAAGGGTAAAATGACTCTCCACAGCCCGTGGGGAAAAGGCTGGAAGTTATAAAATTTGCTCATTGTTTGCATGTAGTATTTGTTACTGGGAAGTATATTGATATTGTTTTTGGAGGTGGAATTTTGGGCTTGAGGTGGGTTTCCCCGGGAGGGAGATTCTCGGGTGTGAGCTTTTCCAGGGAAATTCTTATACAAAATTTATTTTTATTTGTCCTACTTTCTCTTTGACAAGTCAATTTTTCATGTCGAGATATTCCGGAAGAATGGTATGGGGGAATTTTTCAGCGGGTTTGGATTTCAGGAAAAAAATCTACGGGAGGGTGAATTTCCGAAGTCGTAAAAAACCACTAAATTTTAATGTCTTGTTCAAATGAAAGTACGATCATGAAAAATTTTTCAGGCTGAATCGTTCACGAGAAAGTTTATGGAGGGAAAGGGAAAGTTTTCAGAGAGGATGGAATCAACCGGAGGAAATTTTATGGTAGGGGGTGTATTTTATGTGGGAGTAAATTTCTACGAAGGAGTTTTCAGTCAGAAGAGGGATTTTTCATGGAGGGTGAGCCAGCTTTACTGGCATCATTTGAAAACCGATCTGAAATTCTAAAAAAAGAGCTTTCAACTGAAAATAAACAGCAGCAAGTAGTATAAGGGGTGAAGATCCGAGGGGAGATCGTATAAAGCAACTAGAATATGATATAAACATGCCCGAGATCGTTACAATACATATTAATATCATGCAAATTAGATACGTTTTGATGCCTGAATTAATGTAGGTCAATGGCCCAGAATATGATGTACCCCCAGTATAGCATAGCATTAAATGGTCATAACTAAGCACATGAATATTCGGATAAAACCAGATGATAATAATAAGAATTTGTTTTTATTTGGATTGAATAAAACAGATAAAGCATTAAAATAGCTTACCAGCTAAAGGTAAGCCTGGGGGAGTGTTGGAATCCCATGTCACACCATATAAATGTTAGAATAAGATTAGCATATATTCATCCTTCACAAGCCTATTGATCCGATTTACCTACCTTCACTTCTTGGCTGTGATCAGTATAATACACGAGTACCAAGGGAGGAGTAAAGCCAATATAAAATATTGTTTAGTATTAGAGTATGCTGAAAGATCAAACTAATAAGGACGTAGGTGCCGAGCAAAGAATTTTAATATAGAAATCCAAAACAATCCTTAGAAATCCTTAGAAATAAACTAGTGAGGTGGTTATGGATTTGACGACACCCATAGAGGGTAGACTATACTATAGGAGCTACAACAAATTCGTCGTGCAAAATACAAAATACGTTTTGCGCTCTGTATTACACATAGTTCTATCAAAAGAAATCCAGTATTGAGGGGGTTATGGATTTGACAACGCCCATAGTGGGAATACTATTGGAGCTACTACAAATTGCATAAAGTTGAAACTAGTAAAGTCGTATACATTTTGGGGGATGATACGGCAGGCACTAGTTATCGATGTCCCAACCTCCAAGGGCCCCAATACCCGCTCCCGAAGCCTCCCCGCCCCCGATTTTTTTTACTTTTTCAAGTTTTATTTTTTTTTTAAGTTAACTTGGAATATACTTATAAAAAATGCATATCTAATATTTTTGAAATACAAAATAAAAATGATATAGATATTTTATTCGTGATTTTCACTATTAGAAAAATAATGTTTGTAGTAACAATTTTTTTTTTACTTAGAATTTTTAGGACAGAAAATTTTTTAATTTTTTTTTATTTTTATGTTTTATCTTTTGTTATTTATGTGGTTGTACCAATGGTACTCTATGACCGCTCATCGACACTACGCGTCTGTCCCAGTTGTACTCTATTACTGGTTATCAACACAACCTAGTTTATTGTATGCATTTAGGAAAGTAGTATTCGCACATTGTAAGGACAAACAGTTGCATAATATTAAAAAAAAGTGAAAATGAAATATTCGAAGAAAGTATAAGCACATGATGAAATCCTTATTGCATTAAATGCCGAAAAGGAGAAATACTTAAACGATGAAAAAAGCACTAATGAGATTCTTATTGGAAATTAATGCGTAGGTTGTCTTGACAGCGAGGAGCTAAATTCCTTTGGACTACCGAAACCATTCAAATCTAATGATGGTGGATACACGAGAGTGAGACATCCAGAGATGATATCACTCAAAGCGAATGCCAACTTAAAAATCATAGTTGCTGAAGATGGACCTCTTCTTGCTAATGTTTCTGTAGCACGTTACCTATAGATAGATCCTATTGCCATCGTTCTGGTATGAGTATTGAAATGAAAGCAAATGCCAAAAGAAAGGTCAACTGCTGTACTAATATCATAACCCTTATCTTGTCTACATGCCAGAACTGTTACCTGTGTAAACATAATGTGCTAATAGACAGTGTGATCGCTGGCAAAATAAAAAGGGCATTGGCAGACAATATCCCTAACGAATATAAAGATGAACTGATTGAAAAAAGGCGCATGCGAACATTAAGACTACCATTGATCATATGCCAACAGATACAACCAATGAACCTAATCAGAGGCAGTGCTATAGCGTTGTCTATAGCAAAGGCCATACGGATCCAATGTTTTATAATTTTTTTCCCCTAGGGGCACTTCATGTGAAAGGGGTCTTCGTAAAAAGTTCAAAGGAGGCTTCAAAAGTTCAAAAGTTCAAATTGGAAATCGAGAGTTCTAGCGCCCTTTATAAGGACAAATAGTCATTGGAAGGCAACTAACATCCCTTTCACGCCCGCCATTTTCCCAAACACATCAAATAAAAATTTTTAGATAGCCAGTTTGTTCTACGTAGTAAACTTCCAGAGAGAAATTATGTTTTCGTGGAGGACACTACCCCCACAGCCCTCAGGGCATGGGTTGTAAGCTATACCCTGGGGGCATATAAGGTTTTTTTATAGAAAGCTTTGTCGGAGAAACTTCAAACCGGACTCATTCGATAGGAAATTCAAAGGGTTAATGCCCTATTTAACAGTCGAAAGTGATTAGAGAGCAACTAACCACCCTCTTACACCCACTTTTCCGACGAGCCCATCTAATAAAAATTTTGAGATAGCCATTTTGTTCAACGTACTTGAAAATTTTTTAACTTAGGTCTTTGAGGATAACAACCGAAGACATCAGGGCAAGGGTTGTAAATTATGACCTGAGGGTATATAAGGTTTTTAAGGAAAGTGTTGTCGTAGAAACTTCAAAAAGGGCTCATTCGATTGAAAATTTAAAGGGTTAGTGCCCTAGTTAATAGTCGAAAGTAATCGGAAAGAAACTTACACCCCTTCCATGCCCACCATTTCCCCAACCACATCCAATCAAAATTTCGAGATAGCCGTTTTGTTCAATGTGGTTAAAAGTCCTGGAAATTATATCTTTGAGCAGGACAACAGTTCTCAGGGCAAGGGTTATAAGTTATACCCTGGGGGCATACATCGTTCTTACGGATGGAATGCTCTTATAAACTTCAGAGAAGGCTCATTTGATTGGAAATTGAAATTTCTAGTTTACTTTTTAAGCGTAACAAGATATCGAAGGGTAACCTGCCCCCTCAAAAAACTCTTTTTTTCCAAATGCATCCGGTAAAATTTTCAGATAGTTATTTTGTCAAAAGTAGTTCAAAGATCATGTAACAAAAACTCCGGTGTCGACATAACCCTTCAAGTCCCGCGGGCAGGCGTATTAAGTTGTGCCAAGGGGGCACATATGGTTCTTATGGAAAGTATGCTCGTATAAACTTCAAAAGGGACTCTTTTTAAGAGTCAAAAGAGATTGTAGGGCACCTAGCCCCCCCCCTCCTCCGTGTCCTTTTTTCCTCAAACCCATCCGATAAGAACTTTGAGAGAGCCATGTTTTTAAAAATAGTTCAAAGACCATATAATGAAAACTCCGGGGTCGAAACAGCCCCCCCAGGGCCCGAGCGCAGGCATTGTAAGTTATGCCATGGGAGAATATATGGTTCTTATGAAAGGGATGCTCGTAAAAACTTCAGAGAGGGCTCATTCAATCAAAAAACTAAAAGTTCTAGTTCAGTTTCTGAGAGCCAAAAGAGATTGGAGGGCAACTAGCCCCCCCTCACCCCTTTTTCCCAAATGCATATGCTACGAATTTTGAGATAGCCATTAAGTTAAAAAAATTTAAAAGTCATGCAACAAAAAATCAGGTGTCGACACAACCCCCCAGGGCCCGAGGACAGGTTTTGTAAGATATGCCCTTGGACATATATGGTTCTTATGAAAGGGATGCTCGTATAAACTTCAGAGAAGGTTCATTTGATTGAAATTTGAAAGCTCACTTTTTTTAGTCAACAGATATCCGAGGGCAACTACCCCCCCCCCCCAACACACATCCTTTTTTCCCCAAGCTCATCCGATAAATTTTTAAAATGGCCATTTCATTTAAAAAAAGTTCAAAGATCAGATAAGTAAAACTCCTTTGTCGAAGCAGCCCCCCAGGGCCCAGAGGCAGGCGTTATGAGTAATGCTCTGGGGGCATATATAGTTCTTATGGAAGGGATGCTCGTAAGTTTCCCGGAGGCACTTCATATAGAAAGTGTCGTCATACAAACCTCAAAGGGGGCTCATTCGATTTGAAATCGAGAGTTCTGTTGCCCTTTTTAAGAGTCAAAAGTGATCGGAGGGCAAAGAGCCCCCCAAGCCCTTTTTCCCAAAATACATCGGATAAAAAATTTGAGGTAGCCATTTTGTTAAAACTAGTTTAAAAATCATATAACAAAAACTACTTTACGTATGAACATTTCGTTAAAAATAGTTCAAAGGTCAGATAAGCAAACACCTGTGTCGACGCACCCCCCCCCCTCAGGGCCCGGGGGGGAGGGCAGCTAGCCCCCCCCCCTCCATGCCCTTTTTTCGTCAAACCCATCTGATAAAAAATTTGAGGTAGCCATTTTTTTTAATAGTTCAAAGATCATATAATGAAAACTCTGGGGTCGACACAACCCCCCAGGGCCCTGAGGCAGGCGTTTTAAGCAATGCTCTGGGGGCATATTGTTTTTATGGAAGGGATACTCGTATAAACTTCGGAGAGGGCTCATATGATTGGAAATTGAAAGTTATCGTTCAATTTTTAAGATTCAAAAGAGATCGGAGTGCAGCTAGCCACCCCCCCCCCCTTTTGACGCCCTGTTTCCCTCAAACCCTTCCAATAAGAACTTTGAGAGTTTTTTTTTAAATGGTTCATAGATCCTATAACGAAGACTCCAAGGTCAACACAATCCGTCAGGACCCAGGTTAGGCATTGTAAGTTGTGCCTTGGGGGCTTATACAGCTATTGTGGAAGGAATGCTTGTATAAACTTTGGTGAGGGCTCACTTGATTGGAAATTGAAAGTTCTAGTTCAGTTTATAAGAGTCAAAAGAGATCAGAGGGCAACTATCCCCCCAACGCGTCTTTCCCCCAACTGCATCCGCTAAAAATTTTTTAGATAACCATTTTATTAAAAATAGTTCAAATGTTAGTAAAAAAAACTCCTTTGTCGACACAACCACTCAGGGGCCCGGGGCAGGCGCTGCAAGTTATGCCCTGGTAGCATGTATGGTTCTTATGGGACGGATTCTCGTGTAAACTTCACAGAGGGCTGATTTGAAACGAAATTTAAAGTTCTAGTTCAATTTTTAAGATTCAAACAAAATCGGAGGGCCCTAGCCCCCCCCCCACGCCCTTTTTTCTCAAACCCATCCCATACAAATTTTGAAATAGCCATTTTTTAAAAATAGTTCAAAGGTCAGAAAACAAAATATCCGGTGTCGAAACAACCCCCTCCAAAGCCCGGGGGGCAAGCAAGCTAATTCCTGAGGCCATATACGGTTCATATGAAAAGGATGCTCGTATAAACTTCAGAAATTGCTCATTTGAATGGAAATTAAAATATATCGTTCATTTTCTCAGAGAAAACAAAGGTCGGAGGGCAACTAGCCCCTCCCACCCTTCACGCCTTTGGGTTTATTGGATGTATAAGCCCATCCGATAAGGATTTGAGGTGACAATTTTGTTAAAAATAGTTCTAACATCGGATATTGAAGCTCCAGGGTCAACAGAGCCCCCCAGGGCCGAGGGACAGGCATTGTAAGTTATGATATTGAAGCTCCAGGGTCGACACAGCCCCCCAGGGCCCTGGGACAGGCATAGTAAGTTATACTCTGGGGGTATATGTGGTTCTTATAGAAAGTGTGCTCGTATAAACTTCAGAGAGGGCTCATTAGATTGAAAACAGAACTTTCTAGTTCACTTTTAAAGAGTCAAAAGAGACCGAAGGACAAATAGCCCCCGTTGTAGGTTTTAGACTTGTAGAGTGAGAGAAGGAGGCGATACCCAAACTTGCTTGCAGTGACTTTTGTTCGTTTCAAGTTTGATTTACTTATTCAATTTAGGTTTCACTCATTTTAAGATTTATATCTTCATCTACATTAATCTACATTAATGCATGTTTATTTGCATTGATTGTTTATTTAATTTCTGTTCGTTTTAAGTTTCATTTATATTTCAATAGAAAAAATATTTTTTTCGTTTTAAGCTTGATTTTCATATTCAATCTAAGCATTAATCGCTTTAAGATGTATTTATTCATTTAAATTATTACTTGTTGTATGTTTTTTGCTATGATTGTTTATTTAATTTCTGTTCGTTTGGGGTTTCATTTTTTCTTTACTAGTAATTTCTGGTCATTTTGAATTTATTTTTCAAAGGTATTTTTATCTGCTTAGCTTAAGTTTAAAATGGCGTTTACTTTTCTTTGAAAAATTTATTTTTCGGAAAGTTTTTGTTAAGTAGTAATACCAAAGACAAAACGCATATTGAGCCTGTAGCTGACACCATGGTTAAACTGCGAATGACTCAAAATAGATTAATGATTATTTTGCAGATTACAAACTAAGAGAAGAGAATACTAACACTATCAAGAGAGAACATGATGAGTTATTTTATGAAACAGATTCGAAATGTTTAAAAATGTTCAATGATATTAATAATGTATAAATATATATGTAACATGTTTTTAGGTTAATATTTTACATGTTGTTATTTCAATAAAAATATTTTATTCATTAATATGTCATGTTTCCATTATTTTTCGGCTACGGTAGCAAGTCAACGTTTAACGTGCATCTAATTGGCTTTCAAGTCAGTCTCACAATTGATGTCTCTAGCTTTGGAAATTTAGATAAAATGTTTGAACATATAATTGTAATACCATTAGTTCTTAAGTTTGTTTGAATTCACGATCTTTGGGATCAAGTAAAAAAAGACCGCAATATGATTGGTCTATTTGATACGGAATTTATTGGCCTAAAACATTCATCTTGTGGACTTATATTTGAAGATGCGTTCATGCTGCTAAATGAATATCGTAAAGATATTGACTGTTACCATTGGGACACAAAATACATTATGTATGAACACGAGAGAAGATTATGGAGACCTACTTTGCCTCTCATAAACCAAAATGGGTTTTACGAACAAGTAATTAAGCCATATAATGAAAGTGAACCAGAACTGAAGCCTTTTGAGGAAGAAGTGAAGAAAATATGTAACTTTTTGGGGGTTAAGGTATTATTCGTAAAAGGTAATTCGCCTAAGGACAAGATTCTAATTGAAAAGTGTGAACCTAATGTTCTACTTTTTGATCTAGAACAATTTATCTGTCCCAAACTTAAAGGCATAAATCAACTGCCTGAAGATGAATTGAGATACTTTACAAAGTGGATACCTGAACAAATACCTAAGAGTGCTAAATGAATACGATACAATAAAAACCCTGTTGAAGCTAAAGCGGTATTATGCAATCCTAATTTATGGATGAGTAATAGTGACATTTAAATATTGTTTTTAATATGTAAATATGTACATTTTTCCAAATATTTTTTCGTTATTGAATAAATTCTTAAGCAATAAACATGTTTTAGCTTACTTTTCTTTTTATGACTTATATGACATGCACCTAAAGGATTGTTGGGTCCTCGTAACAGATCTTTGGCCGTGGAGGAGGAAACCCATTGGAAACCTTCAATACAGAAACTTATTGCCGACTCCCTGCCGAAGAAAAATATACACTACTAGGTAAATTCCAAGTCTTTTAATTGATGAGTGAATATCAATAATTAATAAAAAGAAGTACTTTCACATAGAAAAAATTTAACTACTTGATAAATTCCAATTCCTTTAATTCATGACTGAGTATAGAAAATAAAAAAAAGTACTTTTGTATAGAACAAATTCGACTACTTGGTAAATTCTAAGTCTTTTAATTGGTGACTGAGTATCATAAATTAATAAAAAAAGGACTTTTATATAGAACAAACTCCGTTACTTAGTAAATTCCATGTCTTTTAATTGATGACTGAGTATCAAAATTTAATAAACAAACACTTTTCATAGAACAAACTCAACTACTTGGTAAATTTCAAGTCTTTTAATTATTGACGGACTATCAATAATTAATAAAAAAATACTTTTACATAGAACAAACTGAAATACTTGGTAAATTCCAAGTCTTTTAATTGATGAGTGAATATCAAAAATAAAAAAAAGTACTTTTTCATGGAATAAATTTAACTAACCGGTAAATTCAAAGTCTTTTAATTAGTGACTGAGTATCAAAAATTAATAAAAAAAACTACTTTAACATAGAACAAATTCAACTGCTTCATAAATTCTAAGTCTTTTAAATGATGACTGAGTATATAAAATTAATAAGAAACTTTTTTACATGGAATAAAATCAGTTACTTGATAAATTCCCAAGTATTTAAATTGGTGAGTGAGCATCAATAGTTAATAAGAAAAAGTACTTTTGCATAGAACAAACTCAAATACTTAATAAATATCAAGATTTTTAACTGATGACTGAGCACTCAAAATTAATAAAAAAGCACTTTTGCATAGAACAAATTCAACAACCCTGTAAATTCCAAGTCTTTTAATAGATGATTGAGCATTAAAAATTCATAAAAAAGCACTTTTTCATAGGACAAACTCAACTACTTGGTAAATTCCAAGTCTTTTAATTAATGACTGAGCATCAAAAATTAATAAGAAAAATTTTTTGTATAGAACAAAGTCAACTATTTGGTACATTTCATGTCTTTTAGTTGATGAGTGAATATAAAAGATTAAAAAGAAAACTCTTTTACATAGAACAAACTCATCTACTTGATAAATTTCAAGTCTTTCAGTTGATGACTAAACACCAAAAATTTATAAGAAAACACTTTTGCATAGAACAAAATCAACTACTTGACAGATTCCATGTCTTTTTATTGATGACTGAGCATCAAAAATTAATAAGAGAAAACTTTTGCATAAAACATACTCAGCTTCTTGGTAAACTTCAGGTCATTTAATGGGGTGACTAAATATCAAAAATTTAAAAAGACAAAAATACTATTGCATGGAACAAATTCACCTACATAGTTCGTTTGTTATCAGCAATGTGAGCAACATTTTAAATGA
This sequence comes from Artemia sp. Qi Xiang Cuo, assembly GCF_049724085.1. Classification (NCBI taxonomy): domain Eukaryota; kingdom Metazoa; phylum Arthropoda; class Branchiopoda; order Anostraca; family Artemiidae; genus Artemia; species Artemia sp. Qi Xiang Cuo. The sequence continues at coordinate 27,320,145 of NC_142794.1, read as the reverse complement.
ATAATGAACAAAAATAACCTCCAAAGCTACCATCTTGCCATACCCATGGTACCCACAGCCAACGTGCAACAACCCGACTACATACAGTAAACATTTTTTTTGTATTACAAGGCTACATTATGTGCACTGTTGTTAAACTACATTCATTTGGTTTCAGTAAGCGTGGTGTTGTTTTCACCTCTAGTTATAGATGGCTACACAACCACTCAGACATACAATCATAGTGAGGGAGACATACAAAAAGTAGGGTTCATTTAGGTTCACTTAGAGTGGCGCGCCACTCAATTAAAAGACTTTGAATATACCTAGTACTGGATATTTCTCTTCGGCAGGTAGTCAGCAATAGGCTTTCACTTTGAAAGTGTCCAATGCATTCCCTCCTCCTCGATCAATGACCTGTTGCGAAGACTCAACTAGCCCTAGATGCATGTCGTATAAGTCGTAAAAAGATAAGAAAAGTAAGCTAAAACATGTTTATTGCTTAAAAATTTTTTCAACATAGAAACAAATTTGCAAAATGTACATATTTACACATTATACAATATTTAAATGTCACTATTACTCATCCATAAATTAGGATTCCGTAATATCGCTTTAGCTTTAGTCCAGCCTTTATTGTATCGAATAAATTTAGCACTCTTAGGTATTTTTTCAGGTATCCACTGCGCAAAGTATTTCACTTCATCTTTAGGCCGAAGATATGTGCCTTCAAATCCGGGACAGTTAAATTTTTCTCAACTGCCAATATCAGTTTCACACTTTTCAATTAGGATCTTGTCCTTAGGTGAATTACTTTATGAATAATACCTTAACACCAAAAATGTTACATATTTTCTTCACTTCGTCCTGAACAGCCTTCAGTTCTATACCACTTTCATTATATGGCCTAACCACTTGTTGGTAAAACCCATTTTGGTTCATGTGATATAATGTAGTTCCCCATAATCTTCTATCGTGTTCATACATATTGTATTTTGTGTCCCAATGGTAAGAGTCAATTTCTTTATGATATTGATCTAACAGCATGAACGCTGCCTAAAAAATAATGCTACAAGATGAATGTTTCAGTCCAGTAAATTCAGTATCAAATAGACAACCATATTGCAGTCTCTTTTTACTTGATCTTAAAGACCGTAAATTCAAAGGCACTCGAGAACTAATGATATTACAGGGGCTAGTTCAAACAGTATATCTAACTTCCAAAGCTAGAATCATCAATTATGCGACTGACTTGACAGCCAATCAGAAGTACCTTAAACGTGACTTGCTAGCGTACATTAAAACAATGGAAACATAGCAAGGTAATGCATAAAATATATTTATTGAAATAAAGAAATGTAGAATATTAACATAAAAATATGTTACATATTTTATTATATATTATCAATATTATTGAACAACTTCGGACATTATAAATCTGTTTCATAAAACAATTCATCATGTTTTCTTTTGATAGTTTAGGTGTTCTCTTCTATTAGTTCGTCATTAGTAGAATAACCACTAATCCATTTTAAGTCATTCACATTTTTTACTCTGATTTCAGCTAAAGGTTCAATATGCGTTTCGGTTTTGGTATTATTTCAGTTCATTAACTATATCTGTTTGCATATGATCAATGGTAGTAATAATGTTTGCAGGAACTTTATTTTCCATCAATTCATCTTTACGTTCGATAGTGATACTGTATGCATATGCCCTTTTTATTTTGTCAGCAATTACATTGTCTGTCTGTTACCACATTATTTTTAGATAGGTAACAGTTCTGGCACGTGGACAAGATATATTTTATGATATTAGTGCAGCAGTTGGTCTTTCTTTTTGCCTTTGCTTTCATTTTAATACTAATACCAGAACGATGGCAATAGAATCTATCAACAGGTAACGTGCTACCAGAACCAATAGCAAGAAGATGCCCATCTTCATCAACTATTATTTTATTTTGGCATTCTCTTTGAGTTATGTCATATCTGGATAACTCAATCTCATTTATCCACCATCATAAAACTTGAATGGTTTCGGTAGTTTAAAGGAATTTAGCTCCTTGCCGTCATGACAACGTTTGCATACATTTCAAATAAGATCCCCATTAATGCTTGTTTCATAGTTCAAATATTTCTGCTTGTCAGTTTCAACGTAACGATGATTTTATCGTATGCATACAGTTTCTTCAAATATTTTATTTTCACGTTTTTAAAAATATTATGCGGGTGTTTATTTTGCCAATGTACAAAAATTATAGATTTAATATATACAATAAGTAGTATCGATAACCTGCCATAGAGTACCACTGGGACAGCCGCGTAGCGTCAATGAGCACTCAATAAATTCTAATTAAAAAAATGAAAGTGTTGCAACAAATATTATTTTTCTAATAGAAAAATCACGACTAACATATCTATATCATTCTCATTTTGTATTTCGAAAATATTAATTGTGAATTTGTTGCTGATAAGAGTATTTCAAATCATTTTAAGATGTTTAAAAAAAATTGAAAAAAAACTTACATTAAAAAATAAAAAAATAAATAAAAAAAAATAAAAAAATTTAAACTTAGAAAAGTATTATAAATGGGATGGGACCAAAAAGTTGGGGGAGGGGGTATTGGGACCCTTTGAGGTCGGGACATGGATGACTAATGGCTGCCGTATCAACCCCTAAAATGTATACTACTCAATTATTTTCAACTTTATGCAATTTGTAGTAGCTCCAATAATATACCCACTATGGGCGTTGGTAAATCTATAACCCCCCTCACTACTGGATTTCTTTTCATGAAATTTTTGAAATATAGAGCGCAAAACGTATTTTGTGTTTAGCAAGAAAAATTTGTAGTAGCCCCAATAGTATAGCCTACCCTGTATGGGTATTGTCAAATCAAAAGAGATTAGAGGGCAAGCAGTCCTCCTCCCAAACTCGTCCATTTTCCAAACACATCCAATCAAAATTTTGAGACATCCATTTTGTTCAACATAGTAGAGGAGAATGGTTATCTGGTTCGCTGGTTCGCTGGTTATCAGCTCTACGCATTTTAACTTTGTTCGTTTTGAGTTTGACTCGGTTATTTGTTGAAATTTCCGTTCACTTTAAGTTTTTATTTATTATTTATTTTTATTTATTGATAGTGATTTGTGGTTGTTTTACTCCAGGAAGGTAATTTGATTTTATTTTTGCTCATTTTTGACTTAGTGGAGCTACTGACTTTTCTTTGAAAGACTTGTTTTGTGAAAAAAGTTATATAAATTAATAAAAGTAAGTAAGTAAGATCGAAGTGCAAAGAGAATCCAGGCCGGGACTAAGAAGGATAAATAATTACTTCCCGTGGACTTCGTCTGATATCGACCAGAGGTACCAGTGCAAAAATATTTGACGGTTTCAATTAATCTTACCGACTCACCAGTCATATTTGCCAACTAATCTGGGTGAAATTACACTTAAAACTACTTTCAAAAAATGACGAATAAACACGCATCAGTAATCTTTCTTCTGGAAAAAAAATTTACGCATTTTTGTAGATAAGAGCTCGAACCCCCCAGAGTACGGTTCTCTCATATTCTGAATCTAATGGTATGATTTTTATTTCGATCGCTTTCCTTTTGTATGTGTCTCCAAAGGCAGCTCAATGAATTCATATATTGAAATCAAACAGCTCGTGGTAACGAACTGTAAGTAAGGGGTGACCCGGCTCAATAGTAACCAAAAATCTAAAAGGTAGAATTTTGATACTAATAAATACATCAAAAGAATTGGCTTTTTATGCTGATTTTTAATATATAAATTTCCTTAAGTCTTACCCAAAAAACCACTTACGAGCCTGAAAAATGTTCCTTATTTTCATAAAAGGGGAAACAAGCCCCTAAAATACACGTTATCTCAATGAAAATCACGCCATCAGATTCAGCGTATCAGATAACCTTAATGTATAGGTTTCAAGCTCCTATCTGCAAAAACCTGGAATTTTGTATTTTTTGCCCGAAGGAAGATTACGGATACGTGTTTTTTTTCCAAGGGTGATCATAATGACCCAGTGGTCCACAAACATCGAGAAAGAACTCGTTCAAACGGAAACTAAAAGTTCTAGTGCCCATTTTAAGTGACAAAAAAGTTGGAGGGCAACTTCTGCTGGGGGTTTTCCACGGGGGAAGCTGTGGGGAGGGAAGTTTCCAGGGAGTGAACTTGTCATGGGAAATTATACACTGGGGGAATTTGCCAGAATTCTTATACAAAATTATTTTTATATGTCTTGCTTTCTCTTTTCCTTCTCAATTTTGCGCATGGACTGGTTAAGAGTAATTATACGGGGGAAATTTTCACCGCGATTGAATTGTCTAGTGGATATTTTCGTGGGGAGAGGTTTCTCCGTGGAGGTGTGGCCATATTTCCTGGAATTATTTAAAAAACGATCAGAAATTAAGTGAAAAAAACTGTTTCAGTTGAAAGTAAGGAGCAACATTAAAACTTAAAACGAATAGAAATTATTACGTATATAAAGGGGTTTGCCCCCTCCAATACTTCGCTGTTTACACTGAAGTTTAAATTGTGTCCCAATTCTTTAAGAACCACACGTGAAACACAAGGGCCGTTTAATTAGAAAAATAGTACGCTTTTTTAAAAGTACTAAAACACTTTAGCGTAAAGAGTGAGGTGTTGAGGACGGGGTAGCCCCCTATATATACGTAGCAATTTCTGTTCGTTGCAAGTTTTAATGTTGTTCATACCTTTCAGTTGAAAAAACTTGTTTGTTTTATTTAATTAGCTTAAGAAACGAACCCGTCAGTCGTATTAATCGTTATCAAATATCTCTTTTGGAGTTGGGTTTTTTATTGGCCCGAGTCAGTCCTTACTTACAGTTTGCTATCAAGAGCTGTTTTATTCACCACTATATTTTCTACAAGTATTATGGGAAATAGGTAGAATTTCTATAATCCATTCTTTTATTCAGTATTTTTATTCTTAACCCATTATTACCCAAGACCAGTTACCGGTTAAATTTTATGATGGCTGTTTTAGTACAGGCTAATAGAATTTTAACTTAAAGATTTGTGCTTCAAATATTTTTGGTAAGAAACAGTATCACCATGGTGCTATATTCCCAATGGGAACATTTGGCGTTAATCTTGTGTTTGGAAATTAAGGACGCATATGGATACGTATCTTTTGTCACGTTTGATAAGAACAAGTACAAGAGATAAATTACACTTAGGCAAAAAATTTTTGGTAACACCGCTGCAAGTGAAGTTTGACAGAGTACTCTCTGCAATCTAGTCATGCATTCTTTTTGCATATTTAGCATCGACTTTGCTTCTCTGCTGTCACTATTGCATGATTGGTGGATTTTTCATGTTAAATTCGAAGAGACCCCGATTTCCCACAAGGACCTGGACGGTTATTTCCGTTGTTGAAAAGACCCTGAAAAGCTTTACTGAGAAATTCAAGCTGCGGGACTTTTCCAGCCACGTCATCTTCATGCAAATGACGGTATAACTGTCAGGGTGCAACGATGAGTAAGAAAAGACGTTTTGACCTATCACCAAATACAATATTTTCCTCGCTGCATAGGTTTGTATTCCGAAAAGGCTTTATCAAATAGGTCAACCTCTCCCATTCCCTGAACATAGCTTCTAATTAGGTGCAGCTGTCCAGTTTAAACATCTCTGTGATGGGCCACTGAGTGTCTTTTTGCCTCGTGAAACGGCTCTACGGAATCATAGTTTGTTGCTACACAAACAGCTTTGCTATCCTTCCTCTTTCCAGCTAAATCCACTCCATCTGACCTGTAGTCATAATAATCACCTTCCTTCTTTTCAGTAGCTTTGGTTTCCTCAAGACAACATCCCTTCGACTGATTTTCATGTACAGTACCCGCGGCACGGAATCCTTGCGAGTGAAGTTGTGTGTGAAAATCGTGGCTTGTGAAGAAATTATCAAAGAAGACTTCGTGATAGGCTGCTTTTTAAATACTAGACAATAGGTTTGAGGCCACCTGTAAACCTAGGGATATTGATGGCTGTTTCTCAATCCTCTCACGGTAAAGAATGATTTTGATGCGATATTTGTGAGAAAAAGCTAGCAACTATGCTTTGTATTTGAATCAAACTGGTTTTCCTCGGATAAATTTTCAGTAACTGTGACGGACAAAGAAAGATATTATTTGTTTGTTCACAGAAAGTTGCTGAAGTTTAGTGACCAAGGTATCTACAAGTAGCCTCACTTTAGCCATTCTGTCGTTTTCATGGAGTTCATTATTCGTTTCAAATTGTAGGTTCGTATTTATCTTCAGAAATTTGTTTCTGCTTAAGACTTTTTCAACTATAAGAATGATTAGGTCGTGTGACCGGGACTAATACATTCGTTCACTGGAAATGCAATGATATTCTGATAGTGGAAAAATTACCAAAGAATTGTTAAGTTGCTGAAAGCTCAATTTGAAGCCAATGTCACCATTCTGAGAAGCATATCGTGTTGTTTCCTGTATTATCATAGCACAAATGGTTTTGTCGTAGAACCGACAAAAACCTCCAAATTCGTAAATATTTATCATGTGACTGATATTATCTTCCAGTCTAGGTATTGGCTCTGATGGTGTAGTTATCTGGACTGTTCTATTTTTTCCCTTTTGGCGTATCCCTTTTCTTTCTTTTCGAAGGTTCATACTTTTTAGATGTGAATATTGAAGACCATTCTTGCGATACTGTTGGGACTGTTTTTTACGTCATCAAAATCAGCAAAATCCAAAGTAAAGACGGAAGGAAGTCCGGACGGATAATCTCCATTTTTGTCGTCTGTTGCACAAGCATGAATGATAATAAGATCTATAATCCCTGCAACACCAATTGGATGATCATTCAAAGGTTCTATGTTGTCTAAGTACCCTTGTTCTTTGTCACTCACTACCCCCACGTGGGAGGGGGGAGCATGATCATATCAATCTCTTCCACGTCATCAATGAGTACTTCTAGTATAATGACAGCTTCTTTAACAGCTAAGCGTCGTTTGGGAGCCATCTTTAAAATAAAACATACCGTCAGTTTCAGACCAATAAACAAATTTGTGGTAGAGAAATGCCCAACGTTGCTAATTTGGAACACCTTAACTTATTAGATGCTGTGTTCTTACTCTGTGGCTATTTTATTGTAAGCGCTCTGTAGATCCTAAGCTAGGTAGATAATTTCGGAGATCAGACTGCCTTTCCATGACGATAAATAAAAGTTCAAAAAGGGATGAAATCCTTTTAATAGACAGTGATCAATTTCACAAACATTGATAAATTTCACAACAATACTAGATATTTCAGTCACATATGCAGTAACCACCATCAGTAGTAAAACTAAACTAAAACAAGTAAAAAAAATAATTTATATACTAAATAAAATAAAACTACATATAGTTTAGTAGTTTAATTCTTTCCAAAGCCAAAACGGAAGCAATCCTCTTTGGCTTTCTTGGATCTGGCTCATTAGCGTTGAATGAACTAACACTTGGACAGAAGTTGCCTATGTTGGGTGAATTGAAGTTTACTCTATCAGATTTTAATAAACTATCGTAGATAGAATTCAAACCAAATTCACCTGTTTCACGATTTAAAGCTAAATTCTAGAGTAAAATTTTCCTAATTTCAAGAGTTTCGTGAAAATTTTGATTTAAGCCCCGGCCCCTAGAAATCAAAGAGAGATTATCAAACAAAATATAATGGTCTGGAAAATTAAAAATATGTTCCGAAAGGGCTGAAGTGAAATCTTCAGCTTATAATTTTGCTTTAAAACAAATTGTTCTTGCATCATTAAATTCTTGATGAAAAATTAACCACACCTGGTCCAAGAATGGACGAAGGTATTACTGCAATATTTGTTGATAATTTCGAAAACTTTTTTTTCAGCAATCTTTCTCTGGAAAGGCGACAGTCTTGATTGAAGTGATTTTTTCCTGTTTGCTGAATAAACAAAAGTCACTTACACTAACCTTTTTTGATATAAGATTTTCCAGGGAAAGTTTATCTCTCACTGTTAAAGCTCTTTTTTTACTTTTATCGTTAATAATGTGATTTAAAGTCTTGAAATGTAAGCTTCGTTCCAACTTTTCTTCCTTCAAAGTGCCTAAATGTAAATTGAATTTTAGCGAAGGTGACACAATTCTCATCTTCTTACATTGCAGAAGAAAATCCTGCTGGTTGATAGGATTTGCATGTTTTTTTCTGAGTGTTTATATATTTATAAATACTTTTGATCAAATCATCCCCATATATATAACGTAGATAATTAACCAGGTGTGGTTAATCACCCTTGCGGGCAATTAAATAAAAATAAAACATGTTTTTTTAACTTAAAGAAAGGAGCGACAGTAAAACTTAAAAGGAACAGAAATTATTCTGTATATGAAAGGGGCTGTCCCCTCCTCAACGCTTCGCTCTTTACGCTAAAATTTGACTCTTTCTCACAACTCTGTTTTTTAAACAATAAAAAACTTTAGCGTAAAGAACGAGGCGTTGAGGATGGGTCAGCTCCTTTAATGTACAGAATAATTTCTGTTCGTTTTAAGTTTTAATGTTGCTCCTTACTTTCAATTAAAGAACTTGTTTTTTTATTTAATTTCTGAATGTTTTTGAATTAATGCAGGTTTTGATTTTGGCTAACCGTACATTATTATATTTTTCAAAAATTTGCATATTAATTTTACCTTTTTTGGTTAAATGGCTTTCTCGAAAGTTGTTTAATTTTATTTACGAAGGTTTTTATTAGTTATAAATATATGTAACTTGCGAATTAACTTACATAACCAACTTTTATATTCATATATTTTAATATGTATATTAGGGGGTTCGCCCCCTAGTCAATACCTTGCTCTTTACGCTAAAGTTCGAGTTTTGTTCCAATTAAATAAAAAAAACAAGTTTTTTAAACTGAAAGTAAGGAGCGACATTAAAACTTAAAACGAACAGAAATTATTCCGTATATGAAAGGGGCTGTCCCCTCCTCAACGCCTCGCTCTTTACGCTAAAGTTTTTTATTGTTTTAAAAAATAAAGTTGTGAGACAGAGTCAAACTTTAGCGTAAAGAGCGAGGCGTTGAGGAGGGGACAGCCCCTTTCATATACGGAATAATTTCTGTTCGTTTTAAGTTTTAATGTCGCTCCTTACTTTCAGTTTAAAAAACTTGTTTTTTTTATTTAATTTCTGATCGTTTTTTAGTTAATGCAGCTTTTGTTTTGGCTCGCCGTCATTGAATAAGTAAACAAAATTTGCATAAAAATTTTACTTTTCTTGGTTGGGGGTACTGTTTCCGATGTTTCTTAACAAACGCGACTGTCTTAAAATTTTTATCCGATATGATAGGGAACTTAGGGGGAGCAGAATAGGCACAGAAGGGAGAACGGCTGCCCTCCAATTACTTTCGATCCTCGAGAAGGTTAATGGAACTTGCAATTTCTAATCGAATGAGACCCTTCCAAAATGTGTATGACTTCCCCTTCCTTGCAAAATGTTCGGAGGAAAAAGTTTTGGGCTCTTTTCTCCCCCTTCTTTGCATGAAAACTGGCATTTTCCCTCTATTTGCATTCTACATTGGGATTCCTTTATTTTTGGGATTCCTACATTTGGGATTCCTTATAAGAAACTTGTTTTTTTTATTTAATTTTTGAACGTTTTCGAATTAATGCAGGTTTTGATTTTGGCTCACCGTACATGAATAATTAAAACAAAATTTGCATATTATATTTGGTTAAATGGCTTTCTCGAAACTTGTTTAATTTTATTTACGAACGTTTTTATTAGTAATAAATATACGTAACTTAGAATTAACTTACGTAACGAACTTCTATATTCATAAATTTTTAACACGTATATTAGGGGGTTCGCCCCCTAGTCAATACCCTGCTCTTTAAACTATAGTTTGAATTTTTTTTTCCAGTTCTTTAAAAATGACCTCTTAATCACAATCAGTTGATCAGTTGAAAAACTTTTTTTTTTTATTTAATTCCTGATCTTTCTCTTTAATAATGCTGGGAAATCCGGGGGGCCCGTCATAGCACTGTCCCGTCCCCCATGCACACGTCCGTCATGGACAGATCCTTCCATATAGCCCCCCACCCGCTCCGTCCCCCCCCGACCAGACAAAATCTCCACTGCAAAAGTCAGTATACTTCCCAATAACCAATACTATAAGTTAACATTGAGTAAAGTTCATAACTTTCAGCCCTCCCCCTGGGGACTTTGGGGGATCAAGTCATCCTAAAAGACATTTTTATCATATTTTCGACTATGTTGAACAAAATGGCCATCTAGAAATTTTTATCAGAACATTTAGGTAAAATAATAAATGACGAAGGGGGCCTAGTTGACCTCTACTTTTTTTGGTCACTTAAAAATGGCAATAAAACTCTTGATTTCCGTTCGAATGAATCCTCTTACAATATTCAAGGACCCCGGGGTTTATACGAACACCCCGGGGGGAAAAAAAAAACAAAAAAAAAACAAACAAACAAACAAACAAATAAACACGCATCCGTGATCTTTCTTCTGGCAAAAAATGTAAAATTCCACATTTTTGTATATAGGAGCTTTAAACCTCTACAGTAGGGTTATCTGATACGCTGAATATGATGGTGTGCTTTTCATTAAGGTTCTACAACTTTTAGGGGGTCTTTCCCCCTTTTTTCGAAAATCAGCCAAATTTTCTCAGGCACGTAACTTTTGATGGGTAAGATTAAACTTAATGAAACTTATATATTTGAAATCAGAATTAAAATCTGATTCTTTTGATGTATCTATTGGTATCAAAATCCCGTTTTTTAGAGTTTCGGTTACCATTGAGCCGGGTCGCTCCTTACTTACAGTTCGTTACCACGAACTGTTTGATTCTTTAAAAATTACCCGTTAATCACAAAGGCCGTTGATTAGAATAAATAGCTCATATAAAGGTATTAAAAAAACTTTAGCGTAAAGAGCAAGGTATCGACTAGGGGGCCTAATCATATACGTAATAATTTCTATTCGTTTAAATTTTCGATGTTACTCCTTGCTTTCAGGTGAAAAACTTGCTTTTTTTATTTAATTTCTGATCATTTTTTTAAATACTGCTGGGAAATTCAGCGCCCCCTTTATAGCAATGTCCCTTCCCCCATGAGAACTTTCTCCATGGAAAGATTCTCCAACGTAATCCCGGACCCCCCCCCCCACTACCAGAAAAATTGCCCCTGAAAACGTATGTATACTTCCCAATAACCAATACTATATGTAAACTTTGGACAAAGTTCATAACTTGCAGCCCTTCCCCCGGGAAATCTGGGGGATTCGGTCATCCTCAAAGACATAGTTATTATATTCTTCGGCCATGCTGAACAAAATGGCTATCTAAAAATTTTGACCGGGTGATTTTGGGGAAAAAATTAGCGTGGGAGGGGGCCTAGTTGTCCTCCATTTTTTAGTCACTTAAATCATGCACTAGAGCTTTTAATTTCAGTTCTAATTAGTCCTATTGCGATATTCTAGGACCACTGGGTCAATATGATCACCCCTTGGAAAAAAAAAATAAAAAAAATAAAAACGCATCCGTAATCTTTCTTCTTGCCAAAAAATATACAAAATTCCACATTTTTGCAGAAAGGAGCTTGAACCCTATACAGTAGGGTTCTATGATGCGCTGAATCTGATGTTGTGAATTTCATTAGGGTTCTATGACTTTTAAGGGGTGTTATGACCCTTTTTATTAGAAAATCAGGCAAATTTTCTCATTCGCATAACTTTATATATTTGATGAAACTTGATGAAACTTATGATGAAACTATATTTGAAATCAGCATAAAAATCTGATTCCTTTCATACATCACTGGTATCAAAATTCCGTTTTTAGAGTTTCGGTTACCATAGAGCCGGGTCGCTACTTACTTACAGTTCGTTATCCACGAACTGTTTGAAAAAATTATAAAATAAGACGTTCCCAATCGAGACGACGGGAACTAATAGGTTAATTTCCCTTTTGCTCCTCAACTTTACATGTGGAGAAAATTTTTCAGTGGAAAATTTTCTAGGGGGAGTGCGCTGGACCCTGTAACCATTTCGTCCTAGTGAGTCAACTTTTGTTGAAGCTGTAAAGAATAATAATACATTTAAAAATTTTCACTAGCCCTGATATCCCTCGCCAGATATTCCCTCTATTTACAGATCAATAACTCTTTGTGGTAAAGCTATCTAATTAAGTCAATTTGGAATTTAGTAAAAATATTAAGACGCAAATACAAAAGTTTCGAAATACCACTTTTTATTAAGATAAAGATACACATCCTGGAATGTACTGAAAGTAAGGAGCGACATTAAAACTTAAAACGAACAGAAATTATTCCGCAAATGAAAGGGGCTGTGCCCTCCTCAGCGCCTCGCTCTTTACGCTAAAGTTTTTATTGTTTAAAAAAAGAGTTGTGAGGAAGTCAAACTTTAGCGTAAAGAGCTAGGCGCTGAGGAGGGCACAGCCCCTTTCATATGCGGAATAATTTCTGTTCGTTTTAAGTTTTAATTTCGCTCCTTACTTTCAGTTTAACATTTTTTTTTATTTAAAGGCTGCGAAAGCGGGGGGTTTGGGGGCGGCAGCCCCCCAACTGAACCTTCTAATCCCTGTACGTTTTAAGGTTCAAACTTGTGACTCAGCCTCTTTAACTCGTTAGAAAACATAGTTTTTTTCAAATAATTTCTGCACGTTTTTGTACAGTTTATTACTTATTATTGCTTAACTAACTGGTAGATGATTGTGTATTATTCTTTTCTTTCTCGACAGGGTGTTTTAAGGGTCGACCTTGTAAGTCAGCCTCTTTAACTCTTTAGAAAACGTAGTTTTTTTCAAATAATTTAAAAAAGAAACTGAGTTTCTTTTTTAAACTTTAAATTCAGCATATAAAAAATTTCCACTGACGGGGAATCCAACCCGGGTCTTCCGCCTGACAATCAGGAGTATCGACCGCTGTAACAAAGACACACGATTGTAGTTGTATTTTTAGTATGTGGAATCTATTTTTGACGCAAGCAAATACCCACAAAACTTGATATTTGGTTTCTGGAAAACAGGGAAGGAGTGATTGGATTGAGCTGAAATTTTGAGAATAAGCTCCCAGGCCCCAGGAATCCTTATTCTCTAAATTTCATCCCGATCAGATCACGTTAACGGGGGGGGGCTTTGGTGGGAAAAATTAACATGGGCTCTTATAGAAAAACGAGGTTTTTCGTAAATGTAAATTAGGGAGATAATTTTTTCGGTCTGAAAATATCAAAAGGCCCTAACAGGTCGAATTCTGGTTTGAGTGAGTCTTCATTCACCCGGATCAGTTGCCAACTGTGGCCTGTAGGAGTGGCTAATCAAAAAAAAAAGAAAAATGAACTTTAAGTGCCTATATTTGGTTTTTGGAAAACAGGGAGGGAGTAATCGGATTGAGCTGAAATCTCGAGGATAGTCTTCCGGATCCTAGGAATACGCGACTTCTAAATTTCAGCACAATCGGAACCGGATAAAGGGGGGCTGGGGTCGGAGGGTTGAAACTTCTGGCACACTTTTACCCATGAAGATAAAGTCGGAGGGAGGTGAAATTTTGTACGTTTCTTAGTTGGAGCTTGGGCTACAAAATGCGATCACCGCTGTCTCTCTCTGCGACCGCTAGGACCGGAAATCGCTTAACATTGTGGTGGGTCGCCTCTTTATAGAGGCACAAGTGTGCCTCCTTGATTTAGTGTATTTAAGTAGTGTATTTAGTGTGTGCTTGTCTTTTTAGGTCACTTATAATGCTTAACTTTCCTCTGGAAAGTTACCAGAAATATATAAAATTAACCAGAAGCAGTAATTTACTAACTTTAGGACAAAATTTCATAACAGGGTGATGGAAATCAAGAATGAAAATGATGGAAATCATACAAATAAACGTTCAAATGGGGATAAGTCAGTTTATTAGACTATGAAAACAGGTACAGAATTCTAGATAATTCGATGACATAAACAGCGATCGTCACCAGTAGAAATACTAAAGCATTAAAATTAAAACTAACATATATATACAAGACAACATAATTAACTTCTGCTTCATTCACTAGATATTTTTCTGAGAGAGTTCAATAAACAGAGTTAATTCAAAGTCTTGATATTTGAATTTTCTTCTTTAATCTTGCCTAAATGTAAAATGAATTTTTTATGAAGGTGGCAAAGTCTTCTCTTTCTACTAATTTCAAAAGAAATGTTGAATTTATATTTGTTTACTTTGTTGGTCTCATCTCCCGTATAAACGACGAATTTTCAACGTATAATCTTAGACTATGTATCCTTTTCCCAAACCACACTGCCTTTCTATGACGAAAAAATAGAAAGTTCGTCATAGAAAGACAGTGTGGTGCGGGAAAAGGATACCTAGTTTAAGATATTACGTCGAAAGCTTTTCCAGTCAAGAATTAAAACATTAATTTAACCATATGAAAATAGAGAGAATGAAATTTTCCTTTGGGAAAGACTTGCTAGTCTTTATAGAGAATAAGCCTGAATAGCATGCAAGAGTGTAGCATTAACTGAAGTAAAAACCACAGGGAAATTTTTCACTTTTGAAGGCAAGTATTTGGTCCTTAGGATTATGAATGGACCTTTGTCAATAAATAAAATGAAGACGTAGTTTTGATAAGCAAACCTCGTTACTTTTATTCTTCTTTGCCGACGGAACTAAAAAGTACTACCAGAATAGAAGTCTCCTACAGTTTTAAACTAAGTATAATAAATAATAATATTTATTCCTCTGAAAGCCAAAGGACCTTGGCCATATAAAATACTAAAGAACAAAAAAAAAAAACAATTCTTAATTAATCATACTGCAAAAGCAAATACATTACACAAATCGCAAAAATATTTTTCTGTGTTTTGCTGCTAGCCTAAGAAACTGTCGTAGCTTTTCAACACTTACAAAACGCTCATCAATTACTATACTTGCCAACCCTTTTTCATTTTACCTAGATTCCCCATACGCTTTTTTTTCGCAACTCGCTCAATTCTTCGCACTGATACATGGTATGATCCAAACTCTTATCCATGTTTCCACATGTTGGTTAAACTTAAGACCATCTTGCCATTTCCTCCTCCCTAAATACTTTCTTCTTGTCCATAGTGGTAAAGTATTTGCCCTCAATTAAATAACGTACTTAAACACCTCCTTTCTTAAATTCACATTAAAAAAAGACGTATAAATGTCTATTTAGAAATTTTACAAAATAAATTTCTTTGAGCTTTGGACACCCCTTTTAAACTTTCCCTTTAAAATTTAGAATTTTGTCATACAAGTAATCCAAGAGGTAAATTGTCCTCAATATCATTGAGAAGTTAGAAATAAAAAGATACCCTAGCTTGTGAAATATTGTCTCTCTGAAATATTTACAGATTTTAGTGATTGAAGGACACTAACAAGACGTAAATCACTCTTTACTAGGTTGCTAAAGGGGTTAAGAGTGCAAAACTGAGAAGGATAGATTATAAAACTCTGGTTATTGGTCTTTAACCATGCAGATTCGCATGCTCCCCTTATCATGCTTCCCAGTGTTTCTACTCCCGAAAATGGACAAAAATGTCAGTTTTGGTGTCCCATAGTACTTTATAATAGGGTTATCTAGACGAATTTACAAAGAGGATGTAGATATGATTACGAGCTTTAAAATGAGCTATGAAACATCTTTGTATGATGTTGCACTAGCCTACTATTTTTGCTAATGAGGCTACGATTTGTGATACCTAGAAAAAGGGTTGGAGGGAGAGCATACAAGAGAGGTGATTGCAAAACTCAGGTTTGATGTTTTCGGCCATACAGATTGTGACTATATCTTTTTCATATGTCCTAATCTTTCCACTCCGGATATAGTACCAAAAAGTCCCATTTTTGGTGCCATATGGCAGTTAATATCGGTGATATCAAGACACACTTATAAAAACCACAGAGACATAAAAATTAGCCTTTAACTGAGACCTTAAAAAGCTCTCCATGATGTTGCAGTAGCCTGCTAATTCTGGTTGTCAGTAAACTATTCGTGAAAACTATTAAGGGAGATGGGAGAATAATATGCGATACGGGGGCTATAAGCCTCGGGCTTAGATTTTTTAACCATGGAGGTTGTGGTAGTAACTTTTTCAATCTTCCCATTCTTTTGTATCCAGAAATGGCATCCAAAGTGCTGTTTTCGGAAGCCTTATGGTACAAAAACGAAACAAAGAAAAAGAGAAGACATCGGTGCTACCCATGCAAAACAGTGATTTTCCTTGCTGTTCAAGGTGGGAGGGAGGACTACTTTTTACCTGCGTTGGGTTTTTGACAATTGGAATTATAATGGTGTGCTTTTCATTTTGATTCGATGCCATTTTCGAGCTGTTGCTGTACATGCTGCTGTTGCATTTATTATTACAATTGATTGCAATAGTGGTTACCATTCATGATCCAAAACTGAAATGGTAATTTTTCCCACCAAACGGTATATTTTAAACTCGTTTCTAACACTATGGGCCAATTGTCTTTACTATGGGCAGTGGTTTGCTCTTTACTAGGTTGCAGCTACCGATACAACCATGAAAAGTACATAAAACCATGAAACTGATATAACCGAGAAAATGAGACAATAGTTTCAATCTTCTCACCGAGACCAGTTTAGATATGAAAACCTTTGTTAAATATGCTGATGATAGCCTTTGTTAAATATGTTGAGGATAAAGATTGAGATTAAACCCATCTCCTCACTCAGCCTACTGGATATATCATGTAGACGTACCCCAATCTATTCTTGGACCAATCTATTCTTGGACCAATCTAGCCTTCTATGCCTGTCAAATATCAAGAGATTTCAACAAAGACAAAGCTGAAAGAGAAAAGAATCGGTGTTCGGGATGTCGAGAAGTGTTCTTTCAGAAATACAATCTAGATTTCTCACAAGATGTCATAAAAACTTTCATTACCAATTCTTGAAACAGATTATATGGTTTTCTAGGCCAGAAACACAGTAACTGCAAAGTAACACTAGAAAGTAACTGGACGTACTTTCTCAGTATAATTTTAGGTCACAAAATCTTATTTGGGCACAAGAAAGCAGAAAAAGCTATCCAAATTTAAAACAAAGTGAACCAAAGGAATTCAAGTTCCAAAATTTGTCATTAGATTTTCTAGAATTATTTTCTAAAAATGTAGAAAAAATACAGAGATTTCGAAATGATATATCTAAATGATAGATCTTTGCTCTGCATGGATCCTGCATTGCGTTGACGTTACATGGTCCGTAAGAGGTTTACTTCCAGAAATACGATGTATTCATTCATTTCTATTTCATGCTATGTAAGAGGCTAAAAAACTAATTATTTGATTTTGAAGAATTACTTAAAATTTAGAAAATTTCAAAGAACTTTTCTTTTTCGTTTCTAGATCCTCGTATCGGAGAAATTTTTTCAAGCCCCAACAATTTCCACTATGATTTTCGATTCTTACCAGAATGCTTCATGGTCGAATAAACTCATTTAGATTTATTTGCTGCACAAAATTATCAAAATAAACTTTCAAAAAATTCGTGGTAATAAACATTGAGATCATGCTTGGCCGAAAATCGGCAGCTTAATTCCAGCTAAAATCCGAGAACATTCTTACAAACCATTGCTTCAGAGGCTGATAAAAAAAAGTATCTGAAAGTTAAATTTGGAAAGGAAATAGTTCAGGTAATTTAGTTAAGGCAGCATTCGTTTTTGTTCGTGAAAATTTTAAGCATTTAAGTATGTCACTGGGCATGTGAGCTATTTTTCATGATAGTTTGTATATACTCGTGTTAAAATATATAAGTTCTAATCTAAAGTTCGTCTAATTTTATGTATAATCAAATATTTTTCTAATCTAATGTTTAACTGAAAAATTCTTAGACGATGTTTGTAATTTTCCGTTGAGATATATTACAAGTTTTTCGAAAATTGTTTAATCTTTCTTTTTTTTCTATAATTTTCTATATATTTATTCTTAGGATAAAAAATAAAAAAAGGCAAAAATTTGATTTGAAATTTCCCAGCGTAATAAAAATAACCAAGCATAAAAAAGTAATTGAATATCCAAGTGACTTACAGACTTCCTAGGACACTGCACACCAAATCTATAAATTATCGTTTTCCAAAAAAAGAATGAAATTGAAGATTGTTTGAGCAACAATTTGTAAGTTTCAATAATGCATTATATTTATGCTTAATAATAATATTGACAATATAATTTTTATGATAATTCTATTAATATTCATAATTGCTTTTTTTATATGATTAGTTCTTTATAAACTAGAGGGCAATTAAATCATTTTGTATAGTAGCGGAGGACTTTGCTCTCTTTTCTTTCATAGCTGGTTTTGCTAATTCGTGTCTTTGATTAAAAGATTGGTTGAATCATTGATTAAATCATCAAGTGATTAAGTTATTGGTTAAAATTTTTGATTAAACGCTTTGTTAGGTAAAAGATGGATGATTAAATAATGGAAATCATAGATTAAATACTTGATCAAATTCTTGATTAAATCGTTAAATCATTTACCAAATAATTTACATAATGATTGGAATAAATGAATTTTCTGTCAAATAAATATGTTATAACCAGCCTTTGTTAGAAAAAGTCCTCCTTTTGTTTTTTTTTTTTTTTTTTTTTATTGTATCAAATTTGTTGTTTACTCCAGTTATATACACAAAAAAATGTATTAAACGAACTGAAAAATATGTTTTTATGTTTATATAAGGCAAATTATACTGTTTGGATTTGTATATTGTTACATAAACTAAATGAATATGCAAATAAAAAGCTGAAAGAATTGAAAATCCAATATGAGAATAGCTTATGACTGATTTGCAAATTTTTCACAATATTGTTGCTTCGGATTTCATTTGATGATTGTATAAATAGACCAATCGAAGATCATTCTACTTGATCAATTTTTGTAATCCGCCTCAGATATGGGCCTGACAAACAACTTTGTCATCTTGAATTTTATTTGCTTTTATCTTTTGTAACCATACATCTTAATTTATGTCAGCCGTGAAAACTCCATGAAATCCCATTAGAATGGAATCAGCCATTCATTGTAAAGAAAAGGAAATTCTTTTTCCAATGTTGCCACCTGTCATTGAAACGATGCTTATGGGATGCCATTTGAGTGATATTGAGCTCTTCGTTACGATACTAAATACTAGACTTGCTTCCTAAAGATCATGCATTTGGTTTATCAACAAATTTGGATAAATATTTCGTTGTTTAAATTAGTTGCGGTACCGTTTCCAATTTCCAATTTCAATCTGCTCAAAGCTTCTTGCTTTGATCCCTTCCCTTAAGTCTTGAATTTGCTTAGATCCTTTCTTACGAATTAAATAAAAAAAACAAGTTTTTTAAACTGAAAGTAAGGAGCGACATTAAAACTTAAAACGAACAGAAATTATTCCGTATATGAAAGGGGCTGTCCCCTCCTCAACGTCTCGCTCTTTACACTAAAGTGTTTTATTGTTTTAAAAAATAAAGTTGTGAGACAGAGTCAAACTTTATCGTAAAGAGCGAGTCGTTGAGGAGGGGACAGTCCCTTTCATATACGGAATAATTTCTGTTCGTTTTAAGTTTTAATGTCGCTCCTTACTGTCAGTTTAAAAACTTGTTTTTTTTATTTAATTTTTGAACGTTTTTGAATAAATGCAGGTTTTGATCTTGGCTCACCGTACATGAATAATTAAAAAAATTCATATTAATTTACTTTTATTTAGTTAAATGGCTTTCTCGAAACTTGTTTGATTTTATTTACGAACGTTTTTATTAGTAATAAATATACGTATATGAAAGGGACTGTCCCCTCCTCAACGCCTCGCTCTTTACGCTAAAGTTTTTTATTGTTTTAAAAAATAAAGTTGTTAGACAGAGTCAAACTTTAGCGTAAAGAGCGAGGCGTTGAGGAGGGGACAGCCCCTTTCATATAAGGAATAATTTCTGTTCCTTTTAAGTTTTAATGTCGCTCCTTACTTTCAGTTTAAAAAACTTGTTTTTTTATTCAATTTTTGAACGTTTTTGAATTAATGCAGGTTTTGATTTTGGCTCACCGTACATGAATAATTAAAACAAAATTTTCATATTAATTTACTTTTATTTATTTAAATGGCTTTCTCGAAACTTGTTTAATTTTATTTACGAACGTTTTTATTAGTAATAAATATACGTAACTTACGAATTAACTTACGTAACGAACTTCTATATTCATATATTTTTAATTTGTTTATTAGGGGGTTCGCCCCCTAGTCAATACCTTGCTCTTTAAGCGAAAATTCGAATTTTGTTCCAATTTAAAAATGACCGCTTAATCACACAGGCCGTTAATTGGAATAAATAGCTCTTATGAAAGTACTAAAAAATCTTTGGCTGAAAGAGCGAGGTATTGACTACGGGGTGAACCCAATAATATATGTAGTATTTTCTGTTCGTTTGAAGTTTCGATGTTGCTGCTATTGCAGTTGAAATACTTGTTTTTTTATATTAAATTTCTGATCTTTTTTTAAATAATGCTGGGAAGTCCGGCGTCCCCATTATAGCAATATCCCTTCCCCCATGAAAACTTCCTTCATGGAAAGATCCTCCCACATAACCCCCGACCCCCCCCACAACCCCCCTAACACGAAAAAAATACCCAGAAAAACTCAGTATAATTACAAAAAAACCAAACAAAATTTTAAAAATTGGTAAAAATAATAATTTTAAGTCCTCCCCCCCGGAAATTAGGGGGATTAAGTCATCCTAAAAGACATACTTATTATATTTTCGAACATGTTGAACAAAATGGCTATCTCAAAATTTTGATCAGGTGACTTTGGGAAAAAAATGAGCGTGGGAGGGGGCCTAGTTGCCCTCCAATTTTTTTTGGTCACTTAAAAAGGGCACTAGAACTTTTAATTTCCATTCCATTGAGCCCTCCCAAGATATTCTAGGACCACTGGGTCGATACGATGACCCCTGGGAAAAAAAACAACAAACAAACAAACAAATAAACACGCACCCGTGATCTTTCTTCTGGCAAAAAATGCAAAATTCCACATTTTTGTAGATGAGAGCTTGAAACCTGTACAGTAGGGTTCTCTGATACGCTGAATATGATGGTGTGATTTTCATTAAGGTTCTATAACTTTTAGGGGGTCTTTCCTACTTTTTTCAAAAATCAGCCAAATTTTCTCAGGCGCCTAACTTTTGATGGGTAGAATTAAACTTGATGAAACTTATATATTGGAGATCAGCCTTAAAATCTGATTCTTTTGATGTATCTATTTGTATCAAAATACCGTTTTCTAGAGTTTCGGTTACCATTGAGCCGGGTCGCTGCTTACTTACAGTTCGTTACCACGAACTGTTTGATTCTTCTCAACCCATCCGAAGCGTGCTGCATCACATCCAAGATGTGTTTTTAAAAAACACCTATGATTTTCCAACGAGTGAAAACATTTACGGCAACAGTGTATGGGTGAATTTAACGATAGAGGTCTTGGCATCTAGTTGAGGGCTACTACTACGATTGCTACTTACTACTGCTACTACTGCTACCACTATTACTACTATCTCTAAAACTACAATTGATACTTTTATTACGACTGTTATTACCGCTAAGGGTATTAATATGAAAAATTTGGGGAGAGGTTTGAGAGAAGTTCAACTAAGTTAAAGCACATTCTGTGCAAACAGGTTGTCAAAAGATTGTATTACTCACTGATCTAGATCCTCAAACGCATAATGGTGTATAGGATAGCAATGGTTGACCTCCAAATCGGACGATTCTGAGCCACAGACAACAGCTCATTGATGGATGATCGTAATAATCTTGCCTCAACTTGAAGGAAGTGACCGAGGGTGATTTTTTGTCTACCAGTCCTCTAGAGGGGCGGAGGAGTCCAGCACCAGACGTCACATGGAATTCGTCCTTGCCCCATTCGAGTCATGTGCCCCTAATATGGCTACTACTACTACAAATGCTAAGGATATGAAACTAAAAATAATAAGGAATATTGAGAAGGAATTGGAATTAGATAAAAATCACAGTATGTATTTAGGTTGTCAAAAGTATTTATCAACACGACTTTAGGAATATATTGGAGTATTAAGTTAAAACATACAAGACGTGTTATGGGGGCTGTTGAAAGATACAAAAGGCAATATTACCAGGCTACTACTACTACTAATTTTGCTGATGCCACTACTACTACTAAAACTAATGACAGTAAGGTGAGAATTACAGGGAACGTTGAGAGGATGTTGAATTAAAACAAAACAAATTATTGTCATGCAGCTCTGGGTACTCAGAAATAATTATAGAGGGGGGAGAGGGCTGACCCACGGTCCGTGGGCCAACCAATGGCAAATTTTAAAAACTCGTTAGAAAAAATGTTATTTTAAGGCACGACTTTAAGTTTATTTTTGCTATTCAAAAGCAGGTTTGGAGTGGGGACTAAGGAATGAATGATAAAACCGAACCGATTAAATAAGATTTAAAAACAAAAAATAATTTTTTTTGAAGAGGGGGGAGGGCTACATCCCCTTTATCACCCCTTTCCACCCGTGGGTTCACGCCTGTTGGCACGCAGATTTTCAAAAGGACGTATCAAAAATGTCCCAGGAGCCTCTTAGGGTAGAAAGTGGAAATTTCTAGAGTATTTTGAAAACAAGGTGTTATGTGTACACTGCTCCTAATGCTGCAACTGGTAGTGTAACTGTTTCTACTACTGAGATAAAGATGAGCAACAATAGATTCAAATAATTTTTAAGCGTAAAACTACCATAAATCACCATCAATAAATAAATAAAACCAAAAACTAACAAATCTAAAAATAAATAACCAAGCAATACATGCAAAACATGCAAAAATTAAGAAGAGTAGGGTGGAGACCCCTCGTTCCCTCTAAAGATAGAAAATGGTTTGTGCTTTACATTAAACAAGCCTTATTTTGAGAAATGTGTTTTCATTTCTCGTATCACTAAAAAAAAGAAAAAATGTAGATTCATAACCAAAATTATTAGACAGGGGGGAGGGCTACATCCCCTAGATCACCCCTTTCCACCCGTGGGTTCACGCCTGTTGGCATGCAGATTTTCAAAAGGACGTATCAAAAATGTCCCAGGAGCTTCTTAGGGTAGAAAGTTGAAATTTCTAGAGTATTTTGAAAAAAGGTGTTATGTGTGCACTGCTCCTAATGCTACAACTGCTAGTGTAACTTTTTCTACTACTGAGGAATTTGAATTCAATAATGAATTCAATACTACTTTGAATTTAAATAATTTTTAATCGTAAAACTACCATAAATCACCATCAATAAATAAATGACCTCAAAAGTATCAAATCTAAAAATAAATAACCAAGCAAACTCAATACATGCAAAACTTAAGAAGAGTAGGTTGGACACCCCTTGTTCCCTCTGAAGATAGAAAATGGTTTGTGCTTTACATTAAACAAGCCTTATTTCGAGCAATGTGTTTTCATTTCTCGTATCACTAAAAAAAGAAAAAATGTAGATTCATAACCAAAATTATTAGACAGGGGGGAGGGCTACATCCCCTAGATCACCCCTTTCCACCCATGGGTTCACGCCTGTTGGCATGCAGATTTTCAAAAGGACGTATCAAAAATGTCCCAGGAGCTTCTTAGGGTAGAAAGTGGAAATTTCTAGAGTATTTTGAAAAAAGGTGTTATGTGTGCACTGCTCCTAATGCTACAACTGCTAGTGTAACTGTTTCTACTACTGAGGAATTTGAATTCAATAATGAATCCAATACTACTTCGAATTTAAATAATTTTTAAGCGTAAAACTACCATAAATCACCATCAATAAATAAATGAACTCAAAAGTATCAAATCTAAAAATAAATAACAAGCAAACTCAATACATGCAAAACTTAAGAAGAGTAGGGTGGACACCCCTTGTTCCCTCTAAAGATAGAAAATGGTTTGTGCTTTACATTAAACAAGCCTTATTTCGAGCAATGTGTTTTCATTTCTCGTATCACTAAAAAAAGAAAAAATGTAGATTCATAACCAAAATTATTAGACAGGGGGAGGGCTACATCCCCTAGATCACCCCTTTCCACCCGTGGGTTCACGCCTGTTGGCATGCAGATTTTCAAAAGGACGTATCAAAAATGTCCCAGGAGCTTCTTAGGGTAGAAAGTTGAAATTTCTAGAGTATTTTGAAAAAAGGTGTTATGTGTGCACTGCTCCTAATGCTACAACTGCTAGTGTAACTGTTTCTACTACTGAGGAATTTGAATTCAATAATGAATTCAATACTACTTTGAATTTAAATAATTTTTAATCGTAAAACTACCATAAATCACCATCAATAAATAAATGACCTCAAAAGTATCAAATCTAAAAATAAATAACCAAGCAAACTCAATACATGCAAAACTTAAGAAGAGTAGGTTGGACACCCCTTGTTCCCTCTGAAGATAGAAAATGGTTTGTGCTTTACATTAAACAAGCCTTATTTTGAGAAATGTGTTTTCATTTCTCGTATCACTAAAAAAAGGAAAAAATGTAGATTCATAACCAAAATTATTAGACAGGGGGGAGGGCTACATCCCCTAGATCACCCCTTTTCACCCGTGGGTTCACGCCTGTTGGCATGCAGATTTTCAAAAGGACGTATCAAAAATGTCCCAGGAGCTTCTTATGGTAGAAAGTGGAAATTTCGAGAGTATTTTGAAAAAAGGTGTTATGTGTGCACTGCTCCTAATGCTACAACTGCTAGTGTAACTGTTTCTACTACTGAGGAATTTGAATTCAATAATGAATTCAATACTACTTTGAATTTAAATAATTTTTAATCGTAAAACTACCATAAATCACCATCAATAAATAAATGAACTCAAAAGTATCAAATCTAAAAATAAATAACCAAGCAAACTCAATACATGCAAAACTTAAGAAGAGTAGGGTGGACACCCCTTGTTCCCTCTAAAGATAGAAAATGGTTTGTGCTTTACATTAAACAAGCCTTATTTCGAGCAATGTGTTTTCATTTCTCGTATCACTAAAAAAAGAAAAAATGTAGATTCATAACCAAAATTATTAGACAGGGGGGAGGGCTACATCCCCTAGATCACCCCTTTCCACCCATGGGTTCACGCCTTTTGGCATGCAGATTTTCAAAAGGACGTATCAAAAATGTCCCAGGAGCTTCTTAGGGTAGAAAGTGCAAATTTCTAGAGTATTTTGAAAAAAGGTGTTATGTGTGCACTGCTCCTAATGCTACAACTGCTAGTGTAACTATTTCTACTACTGAGGAATTTGAATTCAATAATGAATTCAATACTACTTTGAATTTAAATAATTTTTAATCGTAAAACTACCATAAATAACCATAAATAAATAAATGACCTCAAAAGTATCAAATCTAAAAATAAATAACCAAGCAAACTCAATAGATGCAAAACTTAAGAAGAGTAGGGTGGACACCCCTTGTTCCCTCTCAAGATAGAAAATGGTTTGTGCTTTACATTAAACAAGCCTTATTTCGAGCAATGTGTTTTCATTTCTCGTATCACTAAAAAAAGAAAAAATGTAGATTCATAACCAAAATTATTAGACAGGGGGGAGGGCTACATCCCCTAGATAACCCCTTTCCACCCGTGGGTTCACGCCTGTTGGCATGCAGATTTTCAAAAGGACGTATCAAAAATGTCCCAGGAGCTTCTTAGGGTAGAAAGTTGAAATTTCTAGAGTATTTTGAAAAAAGGTGTTATATGTGCACTGCTCCTAATGCTACAACTGCTAGTGTAACTGTTTCTACTACTGAGGAATTTGAATTCAATAATGAATTCAATACTAATTTGAATTTAAATAATTTTTAAGCGTAAAACTACCATAAATCACCATCAATAAATAAATGAACTCAAAAGTATCAAATCTAAAAATAAATAACCAAGCAAACTCAATACATGCAAAACTTAAGAAGAGTAGGGTGGACACCCCTTGTTCCCTCTGAAGATAGAAAATGGTTTTTGCTTTACATTAAACAAGCCTTATTTCGAGCAATGTGTTTTCATTTCTCGTATCACTAAAAAAAGGAAAAAATGTAGATTCATAACCAAAATTATTAGACAGGGGGGAGGGCTACATCCCCTAGATCACCCCTTTTCACCCGTGGGTTCACGCCTGTTGGCATGCAGATTTTCAAAAGGACGTATCAAAAATGTCCCAGGAGCTTCTTAGGGTAGAAAGTTGAAATTTCTAGAGTATTTTGAAAAAAGGTGTTATGTGTGCACTGCTCCTAATGCTACAACTGCTAGTGTAACTTTTTCTACTACTGAGGAATTTGAATTCAATAAAGAATTCAATACTACTTTGAATTTAAATAATTTTTAAGCGTAAAACTACCATAAATCACCATCAATAAATAAATGAACTCAAAAGTATCAAATCTAAAAATAAATAACCAAGCAAACTCAATACATGCAAAACTTAAGAAGAGTAGGTTGGACACCCCTTGTTCCCTCTGAAGATAGAAAATGGTTTGTGCTTTACATTAAACAAGCCTTATTTCGAGCAATGTGTTTTTATTTCTCGTATCACTAAAAAAAGAAAAAATGTAGATTCATAACCAAAATTATTAGACAGGGGGAGGGCTACATCCCCTAGATCACCCCTTTCCACCCGTGGGTTCACGCCTGTTGGCATGCAGATTTTCAAAAGGACGTATCAAAAATGTCCCAGGAGCTTCTTAGGGTAGAAAGTGGAAATTTCGAGAGTATTTTGAAAAAAGGTGTTATGTGTGCACTGCTCCTAATACTACAACTGCTAGTGTAACTTTTTCTACTACTGAGGAATTTGAATTCAATAAAGAATTCAATACTACTTTGAATTTAAATAATTTTTAAGCGTAAAACTACCATAAATCACCATCAATAAATAAATGAACTCAAAAGTATCAAATCTAAAAATAAATAACCAAGCAAACTCAATACATGCAAAACTTAAGAAGAGTAGGGTGGACACCCCTTGTTCCCTCTCAAGATAGAAAATGGTTTGTGCTTTACATTAAACAAGCCTTATTTCGAGCAATGTGTTTTCATTTCTCGTATCACTAAAAAAAGGAAAAAACGTAGATTCATAACCAAAATTATTAGACAGGGGGGAGGGCTACATCCCCTAGATCACCCCTTTCCACCCGTGGGTTCACGCCTGTTGGCATGCAGATTTTCAAAAGGACGTATCAAAAATGTCCCAGGAGCTTCTTAGGGTAGAAAGTTGAAATTTCTAGAGTATTTTGAAAAAAGGTGTTATATGTGCACTGCTCCTAATGCTACAACTGCTAGTGTAACTGTTTCTACTACTGAGGAATTTGAATTCAATAAAGAATTCAATACTACTTTGAATTTAAATAATTTTTAAGCGTAAAACTACCATAAATCACCATCAATAAATAAATGAACTCAAAAGTATCAAATCTAAAAATAAATAACCAAGCAAACTCAATACATGCAAAACTTAAGAAGAGTAGGGTGGACACCCCTTGTTCCCTCTGAAGATAGAAAATGGTTTTTGCTTTACATTAAACAAGCCTTATTTCGAGCAATGTGTTTTCATTTCTCGTATCACTAAAAAAAGGAAAAAATGTAGATTCATAACCAAAATTATTAGACAGGGGGGAGGGCTACATCCCCTAGATCACCCCTTTCCACCCGTGGGTTCACGCCTTTTGGCATGCAGATTTTCAAAAGGACGTATCAAAAATGTCCCAGGAGCTTCTTAGGGTAGAAAGTTGAAATTTCTAGAGTTTTTTTTAAAAAAAGGTGTTATGTGTGCACTGCTCCTAATGCTACAACTGCTAGTGTAACTGTTTCTACTACTGAGGAATTTGAATTCAATAATGAATTCAATACTACTTTGAATTTAAATAATTTTTAAGCGTAAAACTACCATAAATCACCATCAATAAATAAATGAACTCAAAAGTATCAAATCTAAAAATAAATAACCAAGCAAACTCAATACATGCAAAACTTAAGAAGAGTAGGGTGGACACCCCTTGTTCCCTCTGAAGATAGAAAATGGTTTGTGCTTTACATTAAACAAGCCTTATTTCGAGCAATGTGTTTTTATTTCTCGTATCACTAAAAAAGGGAAAAAATGTAGATTCATAACCAAAATTATTAGAAAAAAGCAATAGATATGGATTAACAGTTTAGTAAATATTAAGATATTCATTCCTGAAAGTCTTAATAATGTCAAATTTATGAAAGTTAAAAAGAACTGAGAATTAAGTTAAAAAATTTACTTTATTTTTAGTGCATTCTCCACAATAAGCTAAACTTTTCAACAAAAATATCAACTAAAGTACAATAATATCATAGCTTAGGCAAAAAACATTCGTCAAGTTAGAGAGACATTAAATTTTTTCATTGCTTAAGAAAAGTAAATAGCGACGAAGACCACACTACCTCTCCATCATAAACAATAAGTAAAAACAACGGGGAAATTTTTTTTATATACAAGACAGTGGAACGCAACTTTTAAATGAATATTTCGACCTTATATCCAAGGGCCTTCCTCAGCAAAACAAACGAAGAGAAAAAAACATTTAAAAGAAACTTACATTAAAATTCGATCATTAAAACTAAATTTTTTTTTTTTAAAAGAACCCTAATATCATTACTTCAAGGAAGTTCAACTAGGACTGGTACTCCAAGCGAATTGGAAAAAGAACAATTCATTCAAATGGAATAATAATACTTACTGAAAAGTTTTTAAAGCTAATCTCGCCTTCTTGGCAGCCATCCTAGATGGTCTATTCGTAACAGGTTGAGTGAAATTATTTACTGGTTTTTTAATATAATTAGTTAAATAATTTTAAATTAAATTTGTGTACAGGGTATTAAGCGGATATTCCCCAAATTCTCTATCTAGAAAAATATTAAAGTTTATTTTGATTTTAATTTCAATTGCCTCTCGAACAACCTTTTTTTATGCCTAGGTCATTTCTAATAAGGCAAGTTTTTTCAAAAAGCATTTTATGGCTAGGTTTATCATAGTTGTGACTGCTTAAAGCAAAATCAAAGAATTATTTGCACTATTAGAATTTAAAGCTTTAGTTATGTCTTCTGGCTGTTGTTGTAGGCGTTTTTCTAAATTTTGACGGGTTCTGCCAACATAAAAGTTGTCAGAGTCGCATTGTATTTGATACATCCTTCTTTGCCAAGTAATTGGGATTATCCAGAGTTTAGGAAATTCATGATTTTAAAACTATTTGTAAATACGACATAAAAATTATTTTGTGTGCAACCTTTTTTTAAACTTGTAGTGACTTTTGGAATATATAGAAGGTAGATTATATTGAGGGCTTGGCGGGAACTTCACAATGTAAAAGATTAAAAAAAATTAATTTAATTAAAATGATTTAACTAATTATATTAAAAAACCAGTAAATAATTCCACTCAACCTGTTACGAATAAACCATCTAGGCTGGCTGCCAAGAAGGTGAGATTAGCTTTAAAAGCTTGTCTGTAAGTAATTTTATTCCATTTGAATGAATCGTTCTTTTTCCACTCCGCTTGGTGTACCAGTGTTCTAGTTGAACTTCCTTGAAGTAATGATATTAGGGCTGTTTTAAAATAAAAAAAAAGTTTTTTCAGTTTTAATGATCGAATTTTAATGTAAGTTTCTTTTATATTGTTTTCTTCTCTTTGTTTGTTTTGCTGAGGACGGCCCTTGGATATAGGGTCGAAATATTCATTTAAAAGTTGCGTTCCACTGTCTTGTATATAAAAAAAATCACCGTTCTTTCTACTTATTGTTTATGATGGGAAGGCTGTGGGGTCTTCGTCGCTATTTACGTCTAGTTTTTGGGGAGCAGTTGACCTATGATATCTTTTGTTTTAGTATTTTAGGCAAAAAACACGCTAATATTATCAATCAACAAAATTTTTTAGAATCTTGCAGAATGGAAAATCTTATTTCTAAGTCTTTAAGATATAAATTACATTTAAATACCTGGAAAGAAGCGCAATTCGTGCACACGTTACATTTAAAAACTCTAGTCCACATTATGAAGTACAAAAAACAAAAACGACATATTATTTCCTCAGAAAGAAAATCTCTTGAAAAATTTTTATGTGGAAATCTGTCCACAGTTGATTATTCTCAGGTTGTAAGATTGGAAAGGAATGTTTTTACTCATGATTCTCGTTTGTCTAGAGAACGTCTTTATAAGAAATTGGAATGTCTGAGGTACGAATCTTCAATGAATTACTGTTCTTATACCCCGAGGATTACTACTGGACCCGCTATCGTTAATCTCTCCTCTTTAGCTCTTGAACCTAAGGAAATCCAAACTCTTAAAAAAGGTTCAAAATTCTCTTTTCCACCAAAACAAGTTCCTGTGGCAGATATATTTTCTTCCTTAGAATATTCTTTGCACAAACACTAAACATCTATTTCTAACCCAGATGAAGTAAGGTCTTGTTTTATTTATACACTTTACGGCAGCCAAAAAAAAAAAGTTACGTCTCATACTAATTTGACACCAGAAATTTCGCACGACATAAAACATTTTTCTAATCTTCGCAAAGACCCTTCAATTATAATACAAAAATCAGACAAGGGAAATTCACTTGAAGTCATGGATACGACTGATTACGACAACAAAATTTATTCACATTTAAAAGACACAAATACATATACTTCCAGGACTCACGACCATACTGATAAGTTTGCGAATAAAATTATAACCGAAATAAAGAATTTAAACCAAAATGGCAAAATCACCCCACAACTATATAATAAATTTTTCCTCCGATGTAGCTTTTGCTCAACGGTTTACCGAAATTACATAAGCAAGGTATTCCCTTAAGGCCAATTGTAGCATCAACAAAAGCCCCTGCTTCCAATATTGGAAAGTGGTTATGAGTAGAAAGGGGGGGGCCAGTCCTGACCCTACACCATATATGGGCATAGAGTCCCTAGGGAGAATGATTGCATAATCGAAGTGGGTCAATGCCCTCTTTTTTCCAAGGTCGATTTATTTGTTGTTGTTGTTTTGGCCAAGTGCACGCTCGGGGCGAATGTTAAGATCCAGGAATAGGAAACAGGATCACGTGTTTCCTTCTAGACCAATCAGAGACTCGCTTAAATATTGGAGGCAGAGGTTTGCAGAGAATATGAGGAAAGGATTTTAGCTATAGTTTTTATTAGTCTGTGAATAAAATTCAAAGGAGTGAGAACAGTTTGACTTTACTCATTTAGATATATATTTGTGTGTTGATGATAGCGAGTTGGATGTTTTTATAATTAGAAGTTGATAGTGGTGTTGATAGTAATAATACTAGAGCACCAAGTACTGTGATGGAAATCACGAGAGGATCAAGGCTTTGTCTAGAACGGGGTGAAGTATATGCAAGATATGTGATATCCTTGAGAAAATTTAAAATGGAAGATCAATTATGTTTCGCTGCTAAAGTTGATATAGCACATGTGAATAGACTTCAATGTGCTTTAAGTGCATTAGTGAAACATATCGAAGACAATAAATTGTATCGCTAATTGTACATGCTTAGCATTATTGTTGTTGTAATTATTCAATAAAATTGTCTCGAAATCGAAAATGTTCCCTTTCTTTTCTGGTCAGGTTAGGTTAGAGCTAACGAATCAGGGTCAGTATAGAGTCAGCAGTCAGAGTGAAAGGACTGAAAAATGAAAAAATTTGATAAAGAGAGAATTAGATCAAATCTAGTGTTTATGGAAAAATATTTGATTTTGGATGACGATTTTCTCGAGTTATCTCTTCAACGTAGGATATTCTCCCCGGGGAACACTTGACAATATAATGAGGACTGATTCTCCCCCATTGGACTATTGTATGAAACTTTTAAAATGTGATTCAAATGCTTATGCTCAATTTATTGATACACTAATCGTAACAAGGCGGGGTCATATTCATGGTTCATCTTTAAAATTTTTGTAGTCGAATTCAGTGTAGAGGATCATCTCGCCATTTAAAAGATGTGACTTTACAGTACTACTAACCAATACATTCCTCCACCTTGACCTGTTCCCACAACAATACGCAGTTTTACGTCACCGTTGAGAGAGTTGATATTAGAAACCAATAAAATGTTCTATACATGTCGATTGTGCATGTACACTCTTGGCAGTTGGACTCAATGTGAGAATTGTACAATTATTGATGACTATAGTAAAAAGTGTAAATTATGTAATCCTTGTAAATTACATAGAGGCTATACAATACAAATTAAAGAATGTAATTCATGTCTTGAGGAGATTTGTGACACTCACCCTAGAGGGCCCCTATGCTCCAACTACCATAACGATAAATGTGATCAGTGGGATAATACTTACCCCATTATGATTCGAAAAAAACCCACACGTGATTTTAGTTTATTTCTACGAGATTGGTATCGTCGAGGCTTTAAATTATTCTGGGAAGAGGAATCTGGTCTACGATTCAACTGTTGGGGTAACAAGACAATTTGGTTTCTACGTCATCGTTGTGACGACACTGCCTACTATGACTATAAACCAAGTGATTTTTATTTGGCAGTTACCGAATGTGATTTACCATTTGAAAACACTGTATGTGATATTGCTTCAAACATACAGATTGAAACTCGTGAATTTCATAATTTGAATGCAAATAGTATCATTGACTATACAAAGAGATATGACAAGAGTGAAGTTACATTGTACTGTAGAAAATGTGACCCTGACTTTGCAGTCAATCAAGATCAATATACAGTGAATCCAAATGATTTACCAACATTAGTGATTCACGACAGTTGCCTATACACCGAAGAAGAAGAAGAAATCTAAAGTGAAGATTTAAAGACATTGTTGTATATATATATGCATTTTATTAATAAACAAATTCACAAACATTTTTTAAGCACTTTACTCGTAGGGCACTGAAATCAATACTGTATAGGTCCGAGAGGATATATTCCACTAGAAAGTCATTCAGACGTGGATTGTCAACATAAATGTGGAGAAACTGCTCGTAAGTATATCCACGACATCGGAACACAAAATATAGTAGTGCATGGAAGCCGCAGCTTTTAGTCGTTAGATCCTGCACCATCTTTCGATTTTGAATAATAGTTTTCCCACTGCTCTCAATATAGTTGCTGATGTGGAGTGTGTAGAATGTATAGGGTAGACCAAGAGGATCAAAAAATTCAATCGTCGTCTTCATTGTTTGAAAGATCCACACCCAATGACCCGTCAGCACAGTCGATGGACTGCTATTAACAATAATCAAGGTATTGTTGACACTTTAAATTTTTCCAAGAAAGTCCGAGGGTAGACAATAGGATTTGTACTGGGACATGTAGGGATCCATATTAAATACATTGATTATTTGACTGGTGTTCAAGGCGCCACGTCCCGTAGAACACTGCCTTCGGGAGTGATTTCCCAATAGGCTTCATATTGATTTAGTGAGATTAGTGCAATACTCTCAGCCAATGGGTCGGCAAATGTACACTCTAAATGCACACTCCCCGTACGTACTATACTCATATCCTGTGTGCCAGACAAATCCATTACAATGATACCATGTGTTTTAGCAAACATATCTTCGATTACACCAATTTCAAATAGTTGCGAATCATGATCAAGGGTTTGCATGGTCAACTCATACAATGTTCTATAGGATTTATCAAATAATAGATTGTAGAGTGGGGTACCGTTTACTTTGCACATAAGAGATGAAAGTCCAAACATCTCGAATTTATATGGGCATCCAGTCCACGATCCTATTGCACTAGTGCTTTTTACAAATGCCAAAGCGAGTTTTGACGGAATTTCGCCATTGATAAAGGATGAATCGGTGAAGGTGCGTGAGCCCATGGCAATATGACGTTGATTGGTGATTGTATGAGGAACAAGTAGTTTAATATTATTTCCATTGGCTCTCAGTTTTTCCACTGCCAATGCAACAGAACTCATGACCTGTTGTTTGCGTACATGAAGTATGCCGAGGTGAGGGAGAGACTTACATCACGATTGGCTGCAAGCTCCTTTCTCAATTTGAAATTAGGTGGTGCTAGCGTCACTCTTATATCCACTTTAACATTGGGTGGTAGCCATTGAGATATATTAAATATTTCATGATATATTTTTCCGACTAGATGTAATTCGCTAGCTGTAGCATTTTTAAGTGCATCTGTACTATCAGTATTAGTAATATATTCATATCCATTGGAGGTGCCTCTCAATTCCTTGCATGACTTGGGTGTCATCAGCATGAATTGCATATAGCTTGTATAATTTGAGAGATTGTTGCTTGTGCTCACCAGCGTGCCATTGATGTAGACACTGATTTGAAGAATTAGACTGTGTAATATACAATTTTCATAGGATATTCCATCGGCCCGAATTGGCAATGTGTTATCGGATTTCCGGACTTTCGTTTGTAAATCTATAAATGTCGAAGACATGTCTATAAAGTAGTCTTAATTGGATTAAATTTGAAAGTGGATATTATCGGAGAGGGGGTGTTGAGGATAATATTGTTCATAGTATCCATGCTTGACACTCACATCAACGTTTTCAGCATTGAATAGATTCAATGAGGCAGTGATTAAAGGTTGAGAATCCTTATGTGGTAGATAGGACATCTTAGGAGAAGAAATCTAGTTTTGATCTAACAATTTTCTTCCTGGGGCTTCTTCTTCTGTTTACACTACGTGTCGACTTTTTCCTTCTTTTCTTTGACAAGAGGGGTGATGTCTTTCGTTTCCGACCTGAGTGGAGACTGATGAGTGATGCATTGTTTCTCGACCTTTTTAAGCCTTTACCA
The DNA here is from genome assembly GCF_049724085.1 of Artemia sp. Qi Xiang Cuo. Taxonomy (NCBI): domain Eukaryota; kingdom Metazoa; phylum Arthropoda; class Branchiopoda; order Anostraca; family Artemiidae; genus Artemia; species Artemia sp. Qi Xiang Cuo. The sequence continues at coordinate 27,285,333 of NC_142794.1, read as the reverse complement.
TTTTGTTTTAATCTCTCACCAAGGGTTCGCGCACTGGACCTAAGATTTTCCGTCACACTTTTTTTTAAATCCTTGCCAGAGCCCCAATCGTATAGTGTAGAGGATGCAAAATCTGTCGCAGCCGGTACAATATATTTTCTAGCCAGTGGTAGTGAAGAGCGAAACAGCTTAGCAAACCAGCTACCAAGACCATAGCCGGATATTGTAGTTCGCCCCTTGTAATAGTCCATTCCATTGCCCTGTTGTCTTGGGCCAAGAGTATTAACATAGCAGTCAATATCAGGACAAGTGAAAACCACTTTTTTATTAGACATCTTGTTGTTGAACGATGGGACGAAAAGGCATGTAATCACAGCCAAAGCTTTTGAAATTGCTATGGGATCACCTAATTCAGTTCTTAGTGTTAACTGACAGAGTTCCAAACAGGAAGTGCTTACAGGAATATATTGAAGATGCTTTATATTGTAGTGATTAATATGTTCTCGATTGGTTTTTCGTTCAAGAACACGTAGGAGGTGGAAATTTGAAGTACCGACCCGAAATATTTACTCAAACGAGATTTAGAGAAATAAGCCAACGCTCGCTGAGAATGCCTGTGGGTAGTCGCCGTAAATTTATTATGTTTGTCCTACACTTTTGTCGTTGATTATATTGAGATTAAATCCGAGGACATTCTTTAGGATATCATTGAGAATAACCTTTTCGCTGGCAATAGGTGAACTAATATAGATCTTACTCTCCTCCTTTGAATAGTTGAAATGAAAGGCTCCTTTTTTATGAGCGGAAATTCTTTTATTAATAGAACGACATAAATCATTAATACAGGTGAGTTCCTCGTAGGGTAATTCAATATATGGATAATCCATCAAATTGATTTTTTGAATTTGTTCTTGATCACTTGAGGGTGGTAGCGGCCAATCATAGAGTCTAATTTTTATTTCATATTTACAATCCTTTCTCAGGATGTCGTAGGTATTTTTGAGAATACAGTCGACAAGAGCCACTTCATACTTTCCGTCTAATTTGATGGTGGGGGAGAGTTTCGTCCAAAAATCACTTGTTCTATTCAAGTCATTGTAGAGAGGATCGTAAACATTGGACATGAAAGTTACATAGAAATCATTGGGCATTGTTAATATCTTCAGCACTGATCCAAGAATCAAAATCTAAGTTGTATCCTAGCCAGCGAACAAGCAACTGTCTCTTGCCCCTACGAGTACGACTCTTTAATATCTTTTCAATTTGATAAATTTCACTAATATTTCAAACTTTTTGCAGCTCATATTCATTAAAACCGCCGAGAATCTCATCATCTTTGGTGTCTCGCAGTCGATATGTCGTGGGTTCGGTGTCCAGGATTTTGGACACTTTAAAAAGTTCGGTGCTCCATAAATAATTCCCCTTTTCAAAAATATTGGTGGTTCTATTAATTCGAACGATATCACCAACATTGAATTTCTTCTTCACATTTTTTTTTCTTTTTCATCATTGGAATATTTCTTTCGAAAAGTATCAAATGTATTTTCACTGCAGTGAACATCCCGAGGGCTTGGGTTGGACAGAGATCAATGAGGTTGATGGTTGTATATCCGCATGATTTTATCTAAATCATGAATAAAAGCCAGTGTATTTTTCAGTGTACAATATCTTGAAATTAATAGACGAATCGTTCTTATTAATCGTTCAGCCAATGCAGCCTTTATTGGACTGTGACTATGATAAAGTGTTGTATTATATTTCAATAGAACCTTTTGCACATGGGGATTAACAAATTCACTGCCACGATCCGATTGAATTTTTCTATACGAATCCTGTTCAAGAATACTTTCAATGACCTTAGCAACTTCAACACCTCTCTTTGATCTTAATGGAATGGCATAGGCATAGCGACTAAAGACACTGATTGCCACTAGAATATATTTATAGGGTGCATTGTGACGTCGTTGAATTGCATCTAGAGTTAGAAGATCCGTTTGCATTATATGCAGAGGGAAAAAGGCTTTAGTTTGTCGATATTGTTTGCCGCGAAGCCTGTGATTCCGATGCAGTGTGTAGCTCGGTTCATTCTCTAGATACTCTTTTTCTTTTTTCAATGTGGTTCCGGAGACAACTTTAGAAAGTGTTTTGGGAGAACTTAAACTTACCGCTTCACCAATATTTCATAGACACCTTTCAGAACTTCATCCATTTTGAACGCAAACACGTAGTGTAATGTCCACTCCCCTTTTGCACACTGGAGGGTGAATCAATTCGTCTTTACTTTTGACTAGCAGCCATAGGTTTTGCAAAATCATTGCTGCTGCTGCTGTTGATATTATTTTCAAATATTGAATCTTCTTCTTTTTTAAATGGTGTTGGTGTTGGTGTTGTTCGAGGACTATATTCTCTTAGTTTCTTAAGAATTTGCTTATTGCTGATAAGACTTTTGGGGAAGTTTGATATACTTAGAAAGGTGTATATATTCTTGTCAAAGGATAAAATCCTTTACGATTCGTCATCATATCACAAATTAAATCAACTAGATTATAACTTTTTCCCTGAATTATAATTCGTTTCCCTGTGCTGTCGACTTGAACTTGATCACCACCAGTTTCCGACATGAGATAAGATAATACTCTTTTACTCTGTTCTTTATAGGTCAGTAGCAATAGGTTTTCAATTTTCAGTACAATCGAATTCAATTCCTAATCTTTTGAATGTGCAGTATCTTGAGGAGATGTTTCCTGTTTAGAAGGATCGGCGGCGGCGGCGGGTCTCTCACGATAAGGTTTATGTTTGTCCACACGTCGCAATGCATCTTGAAGTAAAAGCAGTTTTTTGTCATCTGCAATATTTTCATGATTAATGAATTTGCTTAGATTATCTTCAAAATGTTCAACAGGCGAGAGGACAAGTTCAAATGGTGTCAATTTATAGGGTTTTGCCATTCTCTGTCTAGAGAAAACTGTTTACAAGTCCTGCAATTATTGACAGTAAAAGTGTAAAAAATCTACCACCCGCTTGAAGGAGCCGTTTTGTTTTAAAAAAATTTCCTTTGTTTTTAAAAGCCATGGCGCGTACAGTGGAATGATGTTGCTTTGTATGTTTTCTAACACCATATGACAGTAGAACAATACCCTCAGTTGAATTTAAAAAAAGTTAAGATATTAGATTAATGAGATCATTGTCGACACCGTGTTTGAGTATAGCCTTCCTAAGCAATGGTTTTGAAGTGCTTAAAACGGAAAATAAATGCCGTTGTTCGTGTAGTTTCTTCAATGTCATGACACCAACTAATAGTCTTTTCTACTGTTCACCGGAAGATATACTCTAATTTCATTGTTGAAAATGTTGATGACTACACGTAGATCCTTGGGCGTGCTCTGATTAAGATCCATCGAAATGTAACCGTAGGGCTTGTTAGTCGCCAGAGTGTACGCTGACAGCAGAAATTTAGGGGCGCCTGGGTATATATGTTTATTGAGAGTTATGAGCGAGCTAGAATCACGAACAACTCAATAGATAATATAGATGGTGCAATTCAAAGCAAGGGTTCGCATACATTTGCTCTGATGAAACTGATTGTGTAGAACCAGAGATATGGAAATGCACTCGTGGCGGGAACGACCTGTAAAGAAGTGTTGCATTTCCTGCGCGAACTGTTTAATGGATTCAGTCGAATCGTTAATAATCAGCCATGAATTCAAATCAATGCCATCGAAAAAGTCAAATCCCCACATGAATTGTATTGGTATGGTTGTGGCAATAGCTTTTATTTGATCGTAGGACTCCTGCCAAATACTATAGCAATAGTAGATTTTTTTGGTTTTTCCAAAAACATTTTCTGACAATTTTGAATTATTTTAGCTAAAAGTGTTGTTTTCCCCGAAATTGAGGGACCACACAGAAACAATCTGAAGGGTGTTTTAAATTGATACATGCTACTGCTGCTACTGACAGCAGTTGGACTATAACTAACTGTAAATCATATGTATCCAATGAATAAGTAGTAGTAGCAATAATATTCCCACAGATCTATCTGCGTTAACAAGAACAACAACAAAAAAACAATATTTCATGGTCATTTATTTGCAACATGAAAACTCTATTTGTTCAACATGAACAACTTAAGAATAACACTTGTTCGACAAGAACAACAACAATATTTCATGGTCATTTATTTGCAACATGAAAACTCTATTTGCTCAACATGAACAATGATAAAAAGGACACTTTATGTACAACATAAAAAAAACACTTTTTATCCATCAACATGAAGAGCAAGAGCAAGAACAACACTTATTGTCTTAAAACACTTTTTGTCCATCAACATGAACAAGAGCAAGAACGACACTTATTATCTTTAAAAAACACTTTTTGTCAAGCAAGAACACTTTATGTACATTAGCACAGAGTAGCACACTTTTCTATACAACAACAACAACACTTGAAAAAACACTTGGAACATGAACTAGCACAGTTGAACATTATGAATTTAAATGGGGAGACCCCCCCCCCTCCGGAGCCACGGGGCCGAAGGCCGGCCGCGGGCGGGACCCCCCAGCCCCCGGCAGCGGCCGCGGGAAGGGCCCCCCTCCCCGGGGGCCGCGATGGAAAAAACTGTACAATAGTTGTCGTCACTGCTGCTGCTACAGGTTAGGTTGGGTTAGGTTAATTTATGAAAGGGGTGGATTAGTTAATTTATGAACGGGTTGCGTGGTTAGTTAATTTATGAATGGGTTGGTGGTGGTGGTTAGGCTAGTTGGTTAGTTGGTTAGGTTAATTTATCCAGGCCAAGTTGATTGCTATAGTCTATGCATTCAACTCGGTCTGAAATACAGTAGTGACCATGAGGCAGGACACTCACACCATTCTCGATCTCATAGACTTTGTCAGCTATACACAATATTGCATTTTTGCCCACTCGCAGAGCATAATTTCTTTGCTGTAGAGACCGAATTGCAAGCACTTGTACTCTCGACGATAGAATATTTTCTACACAATCTTTCTACACACCTAAGTATAAGTTGCTCTTTATAATGTGGGTAGACACATCTTTGGAGGCCTGCTTTACATCCCCACTATTTTTTTCAACGCAATAAACTTTGGGACCCGGGGACACCCCCCTGGATATAAAATCACTCCCCGTCTCTGATTTTAACATTTATTAGTTGGTTGGGGGCTTGACGTTTCACCAACTCGGGGTAGAGGGACGGATTCCAGTTGGTGAAATCCATCCGCGAGCTGATGTGTTCCCCCTTTTCTAGATCACCCAATAAATCCTCGGTTTTTACTTTTAGCCGCAGATACTCTTTTGCCCCTTATTAAACTTGGACCTCCCCCTCCCGGGGCCCTTGCACTTGACAAACTTTTTAGAAGAATGACAACAAGAGCTTTATGGAAATTTCTATTACTGAACTGCCTCCTGCTGTATTCTCGTTCGGCACCACATTTCGCTTTTTCCCGGTTAGAATCACCATACTAGTGTCATGGCTCATGAACGACGTGAAATTAAGGTTAGCAGTCGTTCGTGCCCGCTCTGAAGTGTCAGTCCCGACATTGCAGCAAATTCTATTACGTACTCTTTAGCTCATTTTGTCAAATGCAAAATTTAGAATGAGTTTGTACAATTCCTTAACTACTTTGAAGATTTTCCTAGAGTGTTTATCAACAAAGGTGTCGATAAACGTTTTCAAATAAGGTTTCTAATTGTACTACTGGACCCTATGTATTTTGGTGATCTTGAAACAATTGCTAATCACCCAATGCTAAAGCAAATGATGAAAAACGATATTTACCTTTGGGTCCAAATTAGCAATAAGTTTTTGCTAGGAGGGAATCAAATGCTTCTTCTCATCCCCGACCCATGATTATTTGTTCGGATTTAGTGAGTCTTTGCTCATTGCCCGACTTACAGTGGGGAAGACAACCTATTTGATTGAGACGCAAAACAGCAGAGGTCCATGATCTTCAGTTTCATAGATCCATTCATACTGCCCCTTGTCTTTGACGTTGGTAATGTCGGAGAACTCACAAGGATTCTCAAGCCATTGATAGTTACCACACGGCAAAGAGTAGTGAGACGTTGCCGAGGGGTACAATGAGTTCATGTCCAAGAACACTGAATTTCACTAAGCACTGCTGCTGTTTTGTCCACTTGTATAAGTAAATAAGACACAATCTCCGTGAACGACATACTAATTCTGCTATGAGCGCTCTAAAAAAGGTGTTGGTCCACGACTATTAGTTTGTTTACATCTACCCTGCTAATTTTAAATTCAAATACACCACCAAAAGTTGTGTGGTAAAACGATAACCTATATCTAACCTGAACTCCGGATGGATTCGGTCGGTGTTTTTACAGAATTTATCCCGCAATGTTATAACCCCCCTAACGAAGTAGAGTCTACAATAAACTCACCCATTTTTACAATTCTCCTTAGCCCACACCTTCTAGTCCTCGGCTGTGCATTCACTACTGGTCAGTGAATTGTAAAAAGCTTCAATTGGAGGTAGTTTCACCTCGCTTAAGCGAGCGCCAGAACAGTAATAGTCGTATGCATATACACCTTTGCAGGTCAATAGGTCATACATTTCACTGTCTGGAAAGTGCTGTTTAAGCAAGGGAAAGCTATCAAAATTGTCGCTTTTCTGCACTTGAATCAATTGACTCAATGCCTTGGGGAAAAACTAAAGGAATCGACAAACCTGATTCTACTCGAAAACGTATGCCAAGTTTGCCATAACTGTCGTGTTATCTCAAGATGCAAGAACGCCTTGGTTAATTTAGGAATATTTTTTTAGATCAATGAACTATTCGTACATGGAGTGCATACTTCCCCTTTCTCCCTATGTATGCTTGCTCGGGCCGGTAAAATAAATGTTAAATCCTAATTTGAGTTTTGGATCAAAACAGGAATGAAAAACTGCTGGCGAACATTTAAGTTGCACAATTGATGCGCTACCCCTCTAAAATTACTACCCCCCGAGGATATATCCTGCCAAAAGTGATTATGGTCTCTGACTTTCCCCTCCCCCTCTTTTTCCTTTAGTCCTCTTATCCCCCTCTACAAACTCCCCCTTACAAACCCAACATATTTTTTGATTTTTAATCGCGAGACGATCCTCTGCAGACAACACCATTGGATGATGTGTATTTCTCAAACGAGAAATAGCACCATTAGCGGGGCCAATTAATTTAGTCAGTGCCTTGATCACGTACTCTCTCTCATCCAATGTTTCTACTATTTCTAACAACTGCATGGTGCTAGAATTGTCTCTTTGTGCATGGGCATAGGACACTGCAATAGCTTGATGTTCTTTGATTCGGTTTGGAAATCGAGGATCGTTCACTTCCACCAGCTTAGCTTCACAGTCCAAAGATATTTTGTTACACTGGAGGAGGGTGATTTGAAATTTTTTGAAACGTAAAATGGCCCTATCCCCTGAAACCATTTCCACTGCCTGATAGCCATGCCGTCTACAATGCTTCATATGATCCCGTAGTTTTATATCACTACAGAATTGTGACAGGCATGTCGGACAGTAGAAACGTACCCCTAGATCTCTACCACCCCCCAGAACTCTACTAATGTTTGTGATTGGATTAAAATGGCCAATTGAATTGGCAAGGTCACTAGATGGTGGTGTGTACAACAACCAAACCCAGTGTTTGACTAATTTAATTGACGGGCCCCTTACAGGGAAAACCACCCCCACCTTTTTTAAACAAACCCCATCTTCAAATTCAGTTTCATACCGAACCACAGTAACGCCGATATTTAAATGGGCATTAGCCCTTTCAAAAATATCAATAGATCTTAGCTTTACTGGGTATCTTTCTTATAAACAAGAGAAATCTACAATTGGGAAATTGGACCCTTCCTTCCCATGTACAGCCCAATCTCCTAAATTCGTCTTGGTAGCGTCACGTGCTAGAGGCTCGAATGCTGATATGAGGAAAGCGTACTTGAAACATTTTTGACCTGTTTCAAAACAGATCCGCTGGACACCTTTACATCCTTCTAGATCTGGATTATATTTTAATTCAATTGCCCTCCCTCCCCCATGCCCCCCTCTTAAAATAAAATCTGTCTTAAATTTACAGATATTAACGCTTAAATTTTCAACGAATAGAACTACAGAGCCGCTCCCATTTTCGTTAAAGATCTCAAGATGCTTACTTATTTGACCTACCCACTCGCAAAAAACATCCTCAAAATGCTCTAAATTCGGATAGATCAAACGCATCTCGGAGTGATTATAATGGTGGTAAACTTCACTTTTCCCCTCATTTAAATAGAACCCCTTTAAAACAATTGAAACCGTCATTGAATCCCTCCCCCTCCCCATAATTGAATTTGATTCTCCAGCAGTGCACGAATTTTATCTACATATTCATGCACAATTTCTACGGGGTCAAACACAAAATTTCCCCCCATAAGTGAATCAAACAGATCCCCAAAAGTCGCAGTGTAGACAACTATTGCATTTAAAATTGTATTTGTTAAGTGAAATTCGGGAAAAGTTGTAAATTGGTTATTATATCCCTCCCCTCTTGTATATTATCAACACTCCGTCTACATTGTTGAATATTTGGGGTATGGGAATCCACTTCAGTTGTTTGAATTGGGAGTAGGTTATCGGGGGCTAGAGGAGGATTCCCAGTTAATTCATTTGTAAAATCATTTAAAAGCTGTAAGGTGTTTGGACTCAGCAAAGGTAAGTCCCCCTGCTCAACTGCGCTATAATCTACATTTAAAAGAAAATCATTTAAAAATCTTCAATATTATCTGGAATTTACAGTGAATTACCACTCTATGGTGAATTGCTGTGGAAGTCCACCGATCCGTCCTCTTCTTTTGCAACTGATGAGAACGGCGACATGGAATAAGGTACCAATGCAACCTATAAAAGAAAAATAGCTTATTTTCAATGTGTTCAAATCACCCTATTTTTAAAATTTGGATTATTATTTACGTATTATTTAAAACGCGCTTAGTAGTAGTAGCAGTATGCACATAGTAGCATTTGGTTAATTCACTGTTCCCCACTCTATCGATATTCTGATTGTTCCAATTTCCAACTTAATATAAGATATTTACAATCTAAAACGCTTTACATAGAAGACAATTTGATTTTCTTCAAACAACTCCACCCCTCCCAATTTCCAGTATTTAATGCCCCACCCCCCTCCGAGCCAGCCCATCGGGCCACCACGGCGCTTCCCACAGCGCTTCCCCGGCCTGCGGCCCTTCCCTACCCGGGCCCCACCGCGCTTCCCGGGCCCACCGGCGCTTCCGGGGCTTCCAGGGCTCCGCGGCTCCCAGCCGTTTACATAATGTCCTAAAAAAATATTGTTAGAACATAATTTTGGAAATAAGTCGTTTGTCTAATTCCCTACAGGTTGTGAACTCATGAGCTTAATTATTGTAATCTCGTCTGTTCTGTTCCAAGATATTTTGGAAAATAAAATTAAATGGGAACCGTTAACACTTATTGAATGTCTCCCCTAAAATCTTGGCAAGTTGTAAGGTTGAAAGCTGTCAAAAATATTACGCAAATTAGAATCCATATGTGCAATAGATAAATGGGATAATCTCTGTCCTTCAAATTGAGTGGGGGGAAAACATCTTTTAAATTCTATGACATAATTTTACAGTGTTAAAAAAAAAGCGAAAAGAAAAGTCCTAAAAGATGGCAGAAAAAGGTAGAAACTAATCAGCTTTTGAAAAAACCGCGGTCTTTACTTGATAGCCACTGTCTCTTTCCGATAGAGAATTGTGTTTAAATAAAAGCAGTTTAAAATGAAAAGAATTTTCTATGAAGAAATTATGTCCGGGATATAGTGTCCCTTTTCGGCTTCACTACGAGAATTCAGTAGTCTGAATGTATACGATAATTGATCTGATTTAAAAGGGGGAACAATGTCCTTTAATATCTCTGACACGCTTTTTACTGTGATGAAATGAAAGGTTTACTTCTAGGCCCCTTAAAACTATAATATTCTAGCGAAAAATAGCATTTTGAGTTTCAAATGGTGAGATAGCAGTAATTGACTAGAAAAGATTAGAAAAAGAGTGGTTTCTTTGACATGCAAAAAAATTACATTATATTTAGATATCTCTGAGGGAGGGGGGAGCAGAGAAATTTAAAACAATGGCTGGGGGTGGGGGGTTAATATTTTAATATCTCTGAGATACACTTTTACAGTGTTGAAAAATAGTGAAAAGAAAAGACATTGAAAAAAAAACATTGGAAGAAATAGATATATATTTCTATAACTAGAGGTAAAAATGCTTACATTTTTAGATCCCGGCAGCACTTGTGTGCCAGATGGTCCGGGTAGCGCATGTTGGAGAGCAGCCTCATGATCTTGTATAGGCGGGGCAGCTCCTAAGACCCTCGACAATGTATGATAAGGGGGTGACGGACCGGCTATTTGATGATCTTGCGTAGGTGGGGCATTGTAGTTATCCGCCCACTCTCTCTTTAGTTTTCTGCCAGGCTGCATTGGGGCTGCCTCGCCCTCTCTTGCTCTCATAGATGGAGGGGAGGCAGTACATTCTTCACAATTGGCCTTAAAAGAAGAGAAAAAAAATTAGTATCAAAATAATTTTCCCCTTTTTTTTACAGAAGAAAAATTAGTACTCATAACCTTATCATAATTTTGTCTAGAAAAGCATTTATCACTAAGAAACCCCCTCCCCAGCTTTTTCAGTAAAGCAAAAAGTAAAAATATACTAAACTCAGAAATCAAATGCTATTTTAATTAATTAAAAAAGCTAATTCATAGACATCCCAGCCCTTTACTTTTCACGCAAAGAAACAGTTTGTTTTCATTTTACAGTGATGGCGATAGAATTGGGGCATATCCCCCTCCCCCCTTTTCACCAATGTCCTAAAAATATTGTTAGTAATTATTTTTGGAAATAACCCGTTTCACTCCTCCAAATAGAGATTGCGTAGGCCTGCGCTTAATAAACAGCAAACTCTTTCTGCGTGAAAGTGTTTTAATTTGACTGGAGAAAAACAATTCTTTTTTGATCTGTGGAACCTTTGGCTAAACCGTTAATGTAAGGATTGACATGCAGGAAGTGCAATTGTGGGGGTGTCAGCTAATTATAATCTTGTGGAAATGTTTTGTCAATTTAGTGGTTTAATAGCTAAGGGATTGAAAGAAGTCAGTGGTCGCTTTTAGATAGGCTTAAAGAAAGAATAAATTTATTTATATTGGAAGAATTATAATTGTAAAAACGGTGGGGGGTTTTGAGGGGGGTTTTGTGGTAAAAAGTACATATTTTATGTTTTCTAGCGAGTATAAATAGATAGCATAGTGGATTGTGTATTTTGGGGGAGGAGATTAATCTAAATATACTGGAGGGTGACCAAGGAAAGTAATTTTTTTTGAAAATAAAAAATGAAAATGTACTATTTTCAGACAAACACAGAATTACGTAAAAAGCATTGTAAACCTAGATTGCCTAACCTAACCTCTAATGTAAACAAAGCAGGAAAAGGGGTGACAAAACTATTTATAAGCTGGCGCGGAGCCTTATGTCAAAACAGAGCGGCATCCATCTAAGAATTGACAGAATTCAGTTACAGAAAAGATCACAATACAGAAAAGCAAGAATTTTATCGAAAAAAGAGAAATATTTCAATTGTGAGAATTATACTTGTAAGAACAGTGGAGGGTTTTGAGGGGGGTTTTGTAGTAAAAAGTACATATTTTATGTTTTCTAGCGAGTATAAATAGAGAGCGTAGTGGAGTTTGTATTTTGGGGGAGGGGATTAATCTAAATATACTGGAGGGTGACCAAGGAAAGTAATTTTATTTTGAAAATAAAAAATGAAAATGTACTAAAACAGAACTTACATTGCTAATTGTGGCTGCCATGGCGTCAAGCTCATCCATAATATCCATTCTTGTTCTTTCAACTGTGTCACAATACTTTCTGATAATTTAATCACAATGCATGTCCCTTATATACGAAATCTCAAGGGCGAATTGGTAAGCAAAGGGAAAATCATATGTAAGCGAGCCTCTGATTGGTCTAGAAGGGGATGTAACCAGCCCTCTGATTGGTTAAGAAGGAAACACGTGATCCTGTTTCCTATTCCTGGATCTTAACATTCTTCCCGAGCGTGCACTTGGCCAAAACAACAACAACAAATAAATCGACCTTGGAAAAAAGAGGGCATTGACCCACTTCGATTATGCAATCATTCTCCCTAGGGACTCTATGCCCATATATGGTGTAGGGTCAGGACTGGCCCCCCCCCCCCTTTCTACTGTTATGTACAGCTTTCAAACCTTTGCTTTATTCCCAAAAATCGTACATATGCAATTGTGTAGATTTAGTGGAAAAACTTAAAAATGCAAGCATTTCATAAAATACAATAGTAAGTAGTTTTGACATAGTTTCTATGTATACAAATATTGATTTAGCAATATCTGAGCAGCTATTAAAAAATAAAATAGAAGAAAACTATCATTTAATTGAAGATTCAACAACAGGAATGGATTGCGAGGTTTTAATGTCCCTATTCCAAATTTGTATTTATTATTCAATGTATTTTCAATTCCGTAATTCTTTTTATCAACAAGAAAATGGTCTCCCTATGGGAGCACCGCCATCCGGGTTATTAGCGAACATTTATGTAGAACCCCTTGAAAATTGGGCCTAAAATTCATATTTTTTAAAACATGTCTATTGGGGGCGTTATATGGATGATGTAATATCACTCTGGAATTAGGGGGACAATGAACTTAGTGGCTTTCTAGATCACCTTAATACATGTGACCGAAATTTACAATTTACCTTAGAAATTGAAAATGCAAATAAATTACCGTTTCTGGACGCATTAATTATTCGTAATATGATAAACTGGATTTTACAATTTACAGAGAACCCACACAAAATAACAGATATTTACATTTTAAATCCAATCATCACCCCCCACAAGTTAAAAGAGGTGTTGTTATATCTCTTGTCGATCGTGCCCTAAACATTTGCTCTGAACCTTTCATCACAGATGAACTAAATTTTATTAGAGACATACTTTTTGGAAACGGTTATCCTATTGTCTTTATTAACAATACAATTAGCCGAAGATTGGCTAGACACTCCGGTAAAAACAAGGGTCTTTTACAAAGTGAAGTTCCCGCCGAGCCCTCAAATATAATTTACCTTCTATAGGCTATATTCCAAGACTCACTACAAGTTTAAAAAAGTTGCACACAAAATAATTTTATGTCGTATTAACAAATAATTTTAAAATCATGAATTTCCTAAACTCTGGTAAAGATATAACCAAAGTTACTTGCCAAAGAGGGGTGTATCAAATACCATGCGACTGTGGCCATTTTTATGTTGGTAGAACCCATCAAAATTTAGAAAAATGCCTACAACAACACAAAGAAGGTAAAACTAAAGCTTTAAATTCTAATAGTACAAATAATTCTTTTGATTCTGCTTTAAGCAGTCACATCTATGATAACCCTAGCCATAAAATGCTTTTTAAAGAAACTTGCCTTATTAGCAATGATTTAGGCATAAAACAGGTTGTTCGAGAGGCAATTGAAAGTAAAATCAAAATAAACGGTAATATTTCTTTAAATAGAGATTTGGTGAAAATTCGCTTAATGCCCTATACACAATTTTAATTAAAAATGATTTAACTAATTATATTAAAAAACCAGTAAATAATTCCACTCAACCTGTTACGCAAAGACCATCTAGGCTGGCTGCCATGAAGGCGAGATTGGCTTTAAAAGCTTGTCTGTAAGTATTTTTATTCCATTTGAATTAATTGCTCTTTTTCCACTTCGCTTGGTGTACCAGTCCTGGTTGAACTTCCTTGAAGTAATGATATTAGGACTGTTTTTCAAATTAAAAAAAATTGTTCAGTTTAAATGATCGAATTTTAATGTAAGTTTCTTTTATATTGTTTTTTTTCTCTTCGTTTGTTTTGATGAGGACGGCCCTTGAAAATAAATTCATTTTAAAGTTGCGTTCCACTGTCTTGTACATAAAAAAAAATTCCCATTTTTCTACTTATTGTTTATGAGGGAAAGGCAGTATGCTCTTCGTCGCTATTTACGTCTAGCTTATGGGAAGCAGTTGACCTATGATATCTTTTATTTTATTAGTTTAGGCAAAAAAACAAGCTAATATTATCAATCAACAAACATTTTTAGAATCTTGCAGAATTGAAAATCTTATTCTTAAGTCTTTAAGATATAAATTGCATTTAGATACCCTGAAAGAAGCACAATTCGCGCACACATTACATTTAAAAACTGTAATCCATATTATTAAGGACAAAAAACAAAAGCGACATATTATTTCCTCAGAAAGAAAATCTCTTGAAAAATTTTTATGTGGAAATCTGTCCACGGTTGATTATTCTCAGGTTGTAAGATTGGAAAGGAATTTTTTTGCTCCTGATTTTCGTTTGTCTAGAGAACGTCTTTATAAGAAATTGGAATGTCTGAGGTACGAATCTTCAATGAATTGTGCTGCCGGGTCATGCCCCCAGAGTTTAGCTCCGTAATGGATAGTAGGTAAAACTTTAGAATTAAAAATATATTTATGCATTTTTAGATCTTTTATACTTGAAAGCCTTGAATTTTCAATTTCTAAGGTAAATTGTAAATTTTGGTCATATGTATTTAAGGTGATCTAGAAAGCCCCTAAGTTCATTTTCCCCATAGTTCCAGAGCGATATTGCATCATCGATGTAACGACCCCAATAGACATGTTTAAAAAAATATGAATTTAAGGCCCAATTTTCAAGGTGTTCCATAAAATGTTCGCTAATAACCCGGATAGCGGTGCTCCCATAGGGAGACAATTTTCTTTTTGATAAAAAAAATTACGGAACTGAAAATACATTGAATACTTATTACAAATTTTGACTAGGGACATTAAAACCTCACAATCTATTCCTGTTGTTGAATCTTCGATTAAATGATAGTTTTCTTCTATTTTATTTTTTAATAATTGTTCAGATATTGCTATATCAATATTTGTGTACATAGAAACTATTTCAAAACTACTTACTATCGTGTTTTCTGAACTGTTCGCATTTTTAAGTTTTTCCGCTAAATCTACCGAATTACATATGTACGATTTTTGGGAATAGAGCAAAGGTTTGAAGGCTGTACATAACCATTTTCCAATATTGGAAGGAGGGGCTTTCGTACATGCTACAATTGGCCTTAAGGGAATGCCTTGCTTATGTAATTTCGGTAAACCGTAAAACTTTGGGCAAAATCTACCTCAGGGTGAGAAATTTATTATACAGTTATGGGATGATTTTGCCATTTTGTTTTAGATTCTTTATTTCGGTTATAATTTTATTCGCAAACTTATCAGTATGGTCGTGAGTCCTGGAAGTATATGTATTTGTGTCTTTTAAATGTGAATAAATTTTGTTGTCGTAATCAAACTTATTCATGACTACAAGTGAATTTCCCTTGTCTGATTTTTTTATTATAATTAAAGGGCTTTTGCGAAGATTAGAAAAAATTTTTATGTCGTGCGAAATTACTGGCGTCAAATTAGTATGAGACGTAACTTTTTTTGGCTGCCGTAAAGTGTATTTATAAAACAAGACCTCACTTCATCTGGGTTAGAAATTGATGTTTAGTGTTTGTGCAAAGAAGATTCTGAGGAGAAATATATATCTGCCACAGGAACTTGTTTTAGTGGAAAAGAGAATGTTGGACCTTTTTCAAGGGTTTTGATTTCCTAAGGTTCAAGAGCTCTAGAGGAGAGATTAAAGATAGCGGGTCCAGGAGTAAACCTCGAGGTATAAGTATGATAATTCATTGAAGATTCGTACATCAGACATTCCAATTTCTTATAAAGACGTTCTCTAGACAAACGAAATTCATGAGTAAATAAATTCCTTTTCATTCTTACCACCTGAGAATAATCAACCCTGGACAGATTTTCACATACAAATTTTTCAAGAGATTTTGTTACTGAGGAAATAATATGTCGTTTTTGTTTTTTGTCCTTAATAATGTGGACTAGAGTTTTTAAATGTAATTTTTGCGCGAATTGCGCTTCTTTCAGGGTATTTAAATGCCATTTATATCTTAAAGACTTAAGAATAAGATTTTATATTCTGCAAGATTCTAAAAAATTTTGTTGATTGATAAAATTAGCGTGTTTTTTGCCTAAACTAATAAAATAAAAGATATCATAGGTCAACTGCTCCCCATAAGCTAGACGTAAATAGCGACAAAGACTATACTGCCTTTCCATCATCAACAATAAGTAGACAAAACGGGGAATTTTTTTTATATACAAGACAGTGGAACTCAACTTTTAATTGAATATTTCGACCCTATATCCAAGGACCGTCCTCAGCAAAACAGACGAAGAGAAAAAAAAACAATATAAAAGAAACTCAAATTAAAATTCGATCATTTAAACTGAAATTTTTTTTATTTTGAAAAACAGCCCTAATATCATTACTTCAAGGAAGCTCAACCAGGACTGGTACACCAAGCGAAGTGGAAAAAGAGCAATTCATTCAAATGGAATAAAAATACTTTCAGATAAGCTTTTAAAGCTAATCTTGCCTTCTTGGCAGCCAGCCTAGATGATCTATTCGTAACAGGTTGACTGGAATTATTGACTGGTTTTTTAATATAATTAGTTAAATCATTTTTAATTAAATTTTGTGTAGGCCTATAGGGCATTATGCGAATTTTCCCCAAATCTCTATTTAAAGAAATATTACTGTTTATTTTGATTTTATTTCAATTGCCTCTCGAACAACCTGTTTTATGCCTAAATCATTGCTAATAAGGCAAGTTTCTTCAAAAAGCATATTATGGCTAAGGTTATCATAGATGTGACAACTTAAAGCAGAATCAAAAGAATTATTTGTACTATTGGAATTTAAAGCTTTGGTTATGCCTTCTTTGTGTTGTTGTAGGCGTTTTTCTAAATTTTGATGGGTTCTACCAACATAAAAATAGCCAGAGTCACATGGTATTTGATAAATCCCTCTTTGCCGAGTAACTGGGATTATCCAGAGTTTAGGAAATTCATGATTTTAAAATTATTTGTAAATACGTTATATAAATTATTTTGTGTGCGATTTTTTTAAACTTGTAGTGACTTTTGGAATATATGGAAGATAAATTATATTTGAGGGCTCGGCGGGAACTTCACTTTGTAAAAGACCCTTTATTTTACGGGAGTGTCTTGCCAATATTCGGCTAATTGTATTGTTAATAAAGACAATAGGATAACCGTTTCCAAAAAGAATGTCTCTAATAAAATTTAGTTCATCTGTGATGTAAGATTCAGAGCAAATGTTTAGGGCCCGATCGACAAGAGATATAACAACACCTCTTTTAACTTGTGGAGGGTGACTGGATTTAAAATTTAGATATCTGTTATTTTGTGTGGGTTTTCTGTAAATTGTAAAATCCAGTTTATCAATATTACGAATAATTAATGCGTCCAGAAACGGTAATTTGTTTGCATTTTCAATTTCTAAGGTAAATTGTAAATTTTGGTCACATGTATTAAGGTGATCTAGAAAGCCCCTAAGTTCATTATCCCCCTAATTCCAGAGTGATATTACATTATCCATTTAACGCCCCCAATAGACATGTTTTAAAAAATATGAATTTTAGGCCCAATTTTCAAGGTGTTCTACATTAATGTTCGCTAATAACCCGGATGGCGGTGCTCTCATAGGGAGACCATTTTCTTGTTGATAAAAAGAATTACGGAACTGAAAATACATTGAATACTAATTACAAATTTTGAATAGGGACATTAAAACCTCGCAATCCATTCCTGTTGTTGAATCTTCAATTAAATGATAGTTTTCTTCTATTATTTTTTAATAGCTGCTCAGATATTGCTACATCAATATTTGTGTACATAGAAACTATGTCGAAACTACTTACTACTGTATTTTCTGAAATGCTTGCATTTTTAAGTTTTTCCACTAAAATCTACCCACTTACATATGTACGATTTTTGGGAATAAAGCAAAGGTTTGAAGGCTGTACATAACCACTTTCTAATATTGGAAGCAGGGGCTTTCGTAGCTGCTACAATTGGCCTTAAGGGAATACCTTGCTTATGTAATTTCGGTAAACCGTAAAACTTTGAGCAAAAGCTACCTCGGGGGAGAAATTTATTATACAGTTGTGGGGTGATTTTGCCATTTTGTTTTAAATTCTTTAATTCGGTTATAAATTTATTCGCAAACTTATCAGTATGGTTTTGAGTCCTGGAAGTATATGTATTTGTGTCTTTTAAATGTGAATAAATTTTGTTGTCGTAATCAAACGAATCCATGACTACAAGTGAATTTCTCTTGTCTGATATTTTTATTATAATTGAAGGGTCTTTGCGAAGATTAGAAAAATGTTTTATGTCGCGCGAAATTTCTGGTGTCAAATTAGTATGAGACGTAACTTTTTTTTTTGGCTGCCGTAAAGTGTATTAACAAAACAAGACTTCACTTCATCTGGGTTAAAAATGGATGTTTAGTGTTTATGCAAAGAATATTCTAAGGAGGAAGCTATATCTACCACAGGAACTTGTTTTGGTGGAAAAGAGAATTTTGGACCTTGCTCAAGAGTTTGGATTTCGTTAGGTTCAAGAGTTCTAGAGGAAAGATTAACGATAGCGGGTCCAGGAGTAAACCTCGGAGTATAAGTACGATAATTCATCGAAGATTCGTACCTCAGACATTCCAATTTCTTGTAAAGATGTTCTCTAGACAAACGAAAATCATGAGTAAACAAATTCCTTTTCAATCTTACCACCTGAGAATAATCACCCGTGGACAGATTTTCACATACAAAATTTTCAAGAGATTTTCTTTCTGAGGAAATAATATGTCGTTTTTGTTTTTTGTCCTTAATAATGTGGACTAGAGTTTTTAAATGTAAAGTGTGCACGAATTGCGCTTCTTTCCGGGTATTTAAATGCAATTTATATCTTAAAGAATTAGGAATAAGATTTTCAATTATGCAAGATTCTAAAAAATTTTGTTGATTGATAATATTAGCGTGTTTTTTGCCTAAACTACTAAAACAAAAGATATCATAGGTCAACTGCTCCCCATAAGTAGACGAAAATAGCGACGAAGACCATACTGCCTTTCCATCATAAACAATAAGTAGAAAGAACGGTGATTTTTTTTATATACAAGACCGTGGAACGCAACTTTTAAATGAATATTTCGACCCTATATCCAAGGGCCGTCCTCAACAAAACAAACGAAAAGAAAAAAACAATATAAAAGAAACTTACATTAAAATTCGTTCATTAAAACTGAAAAACCCTTTTTTTTTTTATTTTAAAACAGCCCTAATATCATTACTTCAAGGAAGTTCAACTAGGACTGGTACACCAAGCGAAGTGGAAAAAGAACATTTCAATCAAATGGAATAACATTACTTACAGACAAGCTTTTAAAGGTAATATCGCCTTCTTAGCAACCAGCCTAGATGGTTTATTCGTAACAGGTTGAGTGGAATTATTTACTGGTTTTTTAATATAATTAGTTAAATCATTTTAATTAAATTACAATTTTTTTAATCTTTTACAATGTGAAGTTCCCGCCAAGCCCTCAAATATAATTTGCCTTCTATATATTCCAAAAGTCACTATAAGTTTAAAAAAAGGTTGCACACAAAATAATTTTTATGTCGTATTTACAAATAGTTTTAAAATCATGAATTTCCTAAACTCTGGTAAAGATATAACCCCAGTTACTCACCAAAGAAGGGTTTATCAAATACCATGTGACTGTGGCCATTTTTTTGTTGGTAGAACCCATCAAAATTTAGAAAAAAACGCCTACAACAACACAAAGAAGACATAACTAATGCTTTAAATTCTAATAGTACAAATATTTCTTTTGATTCTGCGTTAAGCAGTCACATCTATGATAAACCTAGCCATAAAATGCTTTTTGAAAAAACTTGCCTTATTAGCAATGACCTAGGCATAAAAAAAGGTTGTTCGAGAGGCAATTGAAATTAAAATCAAAATAAACTTTAACATTTCTTTAGATAGAGATTTGGGGGAATATCCGCTTAATGCCCTGTACACAAATTCAATTGAAAATGATTTAACTAATTATGTTAAAAACCAGTAAATAATTTCACTCAACCTCTTACGAATAGACCATCTAGGATGGCTGCCAAAAAGGCGAGATTATCTGTAAAAGCTTGTCAGTCAGTATTATTATTCCATTTGAATGAATTGCTCTTTTTCCACTTCGCTTGGAGTACCAGTCCTGGTTGAACTTCCTTGAAGTAATGATATTAGGGTTCTTTTAAAAATTAAAAAAAATAAATTTTTTCAGATTTAATGATCGAATTTTAATGTAAGTTTCTTTTAAATGGTTTTTTTTTTATCTTCGTTTGTTTTGCTGAGGACGGCCCTTGGATACAAGGTATATTCATTTAAATGTTCATTTAAAAGATGCGTTCCACCGTCTTGTATATAAAAAA
Source organism: Artemia sp. Qi Xiang Cuo (assembly GCF_049724085.1). Lineage (NCBI taxonomy): Eukaryota > Metazoa > Arthropoda > Branchiopoda > Anostraca > Artemiidae > Artemia > Artemia sp. Qi Xiang Cuo. The sequence continues at coordinate 27,264,839 of NC_142794.1, read as the reverse complement.
AATTTCCCCGTTTTTTCTACTTATTGTTTATGATGAAAAGGCAGTGTGATCTTCGTCGCTATTTACTTTTCTTAAACCATGAAAAAACTTAATGTCTCTCTAACTTGACGAATATTTTTTGCCTAAGCTATGATATTTGTGTACTTTAGTTAATATACTTTTTGAGAAGTTTAGCTTATTGTGAATGCACTAAAAATAAAGTAAATTTTTCAACTTAATTCTCAGTTCTTTTTAACTTTCATAAATTTGACGTTATTAAGACTTTCAGGAATGAATATCTTAATATTTACTAAACTGTTAATCCATATCTATTGCTTTTTTCTAATAATTTTGGTAATGAATCTACATTTTTTCCCTTTTTTAGTGATACGAGAAATAAAAACACATTGCTCGAAATAAGGCTTGTTTAATGTAAAGCACAAACCATTTTCTATCTTCAGAGGGAACAAGGGGTGTCCACCCTACTCTTCTTAAGTTTTGCATGTATTGAGTTTGCTTGGTTATTTATTTTTAGATTTGATACTTTTGAGTTCATTTATTTATTGATGGTGATTTATGGTAGTTTTACGCTTAAAAATTATTTAAATTCAAAGTAGTATTGAATTCATTATTGAATTCAAATTCCTCAGTAGTAGAAAAAGTTACACTAGCAGTTGTAGCATTAGGAGCAGTGCACACATAACACCTTTTTTCAAAATACTCTAGAAATTTCAACTTTCTACCCTAAGAAGCTCCTGGGACATTTTTGATACGTCCTTTTGAAAATCTGCATGCCAACAGGCGTGAACCCACGGGTGGAAAGGGGTGATCTAGGGGATGTAGCCCTCCCCCCTGTTCAAAGAAAAAATTATGTTTTGTTTTTAAATCTTATTTAATCGGCTCGGTTTTATCATTCATTCCTTAGTCCCCACTCCAAACTTGCTTTTGAATAGCAAAAATAAACTTAAAGTCGTTCCTTGAAATAACATTTTTTCTAATTAGTTTTAAAAGATTTCCATTGGTTTGCCTACGGACCGTAGGTCAGCCCCCTCCTCCCTCTATAATTATTTCTGAGTGCGCAGAGCTGCATGTCAATAGTTTGTTTTGTTTTAATTCAACATCCTCTCAACGTTCCCTGTAATTCCCACCTTACTATCATTAATTTTAGTAGTAGTAGTGGCATCAGTAAAAGTAGTAGTAGTAGTAACCTGGTAATATTGCCTTTTTCTATATTTCAACAGCCCCCATAACACGTCTTGTATGTTTTAACTTAATACTCCAATTTATTTCTAAAGTCGTGTTGATAAATACTTTTGACAACCTAAATACATACTGTGATTTTGATCTAATTCCAATTCCTCCTCAATATTCCTTATTATTTTCAGTTTCATATCCTTAGCATTTGTAGTAGTAGTCGTCACAGTAGTAGTAGTTTGATTAGTATTAATAAATGATGAAGACTCTAATTAGCCTCTCTGATTAGTCTCTAATAATTGATGAAGTTCAACTTAGAAGTTGGCAATATTTGGGGCACATGACTCGAATGGGGCAAGGACGAATTCCATGTGACGTCTGGTGCGGGACTCCATCTTAGTTACGGATAAAGATATGAAGTTGAAGCTTTCAGGGAATGTTGAGGGGGTGGCTAAAGGCATTAAGGAAAAACGTTCAGGGTATGTTAGGATGTATGTTCAAAAAATCGAAACGCACTATATGAATGCAGGTTGTCAAAAGGGCGCATCATTAATATCTCAAGAATTGCTAAGGCTATCCGATCGAACCTTTCAGGGCTACAACAGCTACTACCACTATTTCTATTACTATTAGTACTACTGCTACAACTACTAATTAAGCCATTACGCTACTGCTACTACTACTCTGACTATTTATGTCTCTTACTACTTAAGTTTTTGACTACTTGTGACAGCAAAATTTTGCGACTGTGTCTTTTACTCCTTGTGCCTGTGAAAATAATCACTTGGAACTGCGATTGCGACTACATGGAACTGCCATAACTGCTACTACTACTATTACCACTGCTGCTTCTTCTTCTACTAAAAATACTACTAATACTACCGGTACTGATACACTAACCACTACTACTACTTTTCAAATAAATCAAAGAGTTTAAGCGTATCTAGGTTGTCAAAATGGCCCGGATGCAGTATCTCAGGAATGAAATAGGTTACTAAGTTGTAACTTTCAGGGGGATGTAAACAGTCGTCTTACAGATTTAGTTTTGTAGGGGTGGGTAAGACTAAATTAAAATAAAGTAGGTGTAACCAGAATGTCAAAAAGTGTCTTTGCAATATCCCAGGACCAAATTTGGGACTTAAGTTGGGTCTTCGGAACAGATTTTTAAGATGTTAAACAATATCAAAAGACACTATGTGTATCTATTTCTTTCGAGAGGTCGTATCTTTTATTTCTCAGAAAAGTCTTATTAAGTTAATACTATCAGGCATGTTGAGTGGGAAACTGAACTAAATCAAAGTGCACCATGTGCCTCCAAAGTTGTCAAAAGAGTGAATCTGCAATATCACAGGAAAAATTAAGGAAATTAAGTTCAAACTTTCAGCACATGTGGAAGGGAATACTGGCTAAATATTTGGCTATACTCAAGGCCTTAAAGTTTTGGGGGTACAGCTCCGTCAGCTTTATAGTATGCTGAAGATCATGCAGATTTTCAACCCATATATTTGAATGTCTTTCCTCTTGCCCACCAATCCAAGGTCTTATAGTAGGTGACAACAATTATTAAAACTTGTTGCGAAATTTGTCTAACATACAAATGCGAGGTATGATAATTATTTGAACGAACATGGTAATTCTGGCAAAAAAATAGAGTAAAGTATTTACTTTCTGAAAATAAATTTACTTTTTGAGATAACCTTTTGGTTGTGTACTTATGTTCAAACAGACCTTACTTAAAAAAAAACCTTATAATTTGCCAAAATCTGGACTCTTATAGAAAGAAACAAAAATATATAAAATATTCTTTTCTTTACCAATGGAGAAACTTAATGTCAATGCAGTAAAAACAAAATGTATTTTAAATGTTTTCTTTTTTAACTTTCATAAGGCCGTCGCTATTAAGACTTCCAATAATAAATATCTGTATATATATATATATATATATATATATATATATATATATATATATATATATATATATATATATATATATATATATATATATATATATATATATATATATATATATATATATATATATATATATATATATATATATATATATATATATATATATATATATATATATATATATATATATATGATGATATATATATATATATATATATATATATATATATATATAGTAGAGTAGATAGAGAGAGAGAGAGAGATAGAGAGATAGAGATAGATATAGATATAGAGATATATATATATAGATATATATATATATATATATATATATATATATATATATATATATATATATATATATATATATATATATATATATATATATATATATATATATATATATATATATATATATATATATATATATATATATATATATATATATATATATATATATATATATATATATATATATATTATCATGTCAGTCTGTATCCATTTGTTGTTGTTTTTTTTCAATAATATTGGTTATGAATGTAATTTTTTTATTTAATGATATGAGAAATAAAAAAACATTGTTTCCAACAAAGATTGTTTTGAGTAAAGTACAAATTATTCTCTATTATTTAGAAGACATGGGGGTTGGCCCTACTTCTCTTAGTTTCTTCCTCTTTTGATTTTAACTTTGTTGTTAATTTTGATTTCTGATCATTTTGGGTTTCATTTATTTATTGACGTTTATTTATGGTGGATTTACTTTTATTAGTGATTTAACTATTGATGATCATCTTTCTTTTAATATAGCTATTTGCTTTTCTTTAGAATACTTGTTTTATTGAAAAAGTCTAAAAAGATTAATTCTCAAAAAAAGAGACAAAAATTCTTCATATTTGGTTCATTGTGAATGAACTGCATACATTTTTATAAATAAACGTGCTATCCGGTAGCAATAGGGCTTTTTTGGAACCATAAGTAATTTTAATGCATTTTTTCCACTAAAATTGAGTTATACTATGAAGCAGTCATACTGCTTCATTTACACTATGAAGCAGTAATTATTTCGTTTTAAGTTTCAACTTTCCTCTTTACTTTCATGAGAAAAAGTTATGTTTTTTTTTAAATATTAATCTTTGTTCGTCTTTTAGGTTAAAAAAAAATGCAGAATAAACCTTATAAAAAGATCTTTACCCAACTTACGCAAAGAAACCAGACATGTTAACATGAGTTTTGTTTAAACAGGGCATTAAAAGAAGGTTTTACTAGGCATCTCTCGTACACTTGTCCTAAAAAAACCAGCAATTTTGTAACATAGAGCTCGTGGATCGGATCCGTGATTCCAAATGTGCAGGCCCCACCGGTGGGGCATTGCAATATTTTAATGGGTCTGGGCAGGACTTGTACCTTTCGACTGACTATACTTGAGAATATAGTCATCCAATAAAGCTTAAAATCACTAAATAGGATGACACTCAAAAGAATTAAAGGCTCCATTTTTATGAAATTTTTTTGCACATTTTTCTGTTTTGTTCTTTTGAATTAAGAACTTTGTTTCGGTTTGATATTCCTTTTGAATAAGTAAAATGACAAAAAGATTATTTATATACAAAATAAAATTCTATGAAAATAATTTTCTATTTAAACAGTGCAATTTTTCACCCAATGTTAAAAAAGAAGGTAATTTGCTAAAAAGAAGGTAAGTCATTAATTACAACAAAACTAGAAATATACTACAGCCAATAAAACTGCTCCCTATTAATTTTTATTTCATTTGTTTGCTGCTATAGATTTCTTCCAAATTACTTTCAAAAGGGCAAAGCGTTTTACTATCTAATCGCATCTTAAATACTTAGTCATTCACCGACCACTCATCTCAAAAAAGAAAACCAGCGTCGACATAAAAAGAAAACAAAACCGTTTTCAAAATATATTGATTTTTTTTACCTTTTTCAATCATCGAATAAATCCTAAGCCAATGCATATAGATGAGCTTGAAAGTGTATCAAAATAAGAAAAATATCATATTGGTGAGGCCAATTTAATTCCAAGCATATTCAACGAATAATAGTTTTATCAGAAGAAAAACAGGAGAGGGAATAAGAAACAGGTGCATTGAATTTAATAGAGGTATTGGCATTATCCCTGTCAAGGATTCAAGTCCAATGCTCTTTTTGTATTGATTTTTCCAAATTAATCAGAACTGATTGAAATTTTATTTTTAGACCAAAAAATTTATCTAGTCAAAAATGCTGTCTGACACTAGACATAAGAAAGAAATTAGAAAACAAACGTTGTTTATGCTCGTTTGTGAGCATTGAAATCCCACTGACTGTTAAAGTACCTTGGGTAATTACAAGTGAAAGATTCAAGGAGTGTAGCAGCATATATTTTGCTAAAACATTATTATACCAAGCTTAACGACTATGCTGTAACATTCTTATTCACAGGAAAATGAAAAAGTTTGTGATACCTTGCATTTGAAGGAAGATTTGCTTTGTGAGGAAGAATTAGCGACAGTTCAAAAAGGATTATAAAACAATAAGGCCCGGGCGCTTATACTGTGGTAAATGATTTTCTTAAATATGGTTGTCCTGAGGTTCGAATTAAGGTACTAAAGATTATGAACGTAATTTTTGAAAAAGGAGAACTACCTTGCGATTTTGAAAACCCAAATTATACCAATGTATAAGAAAGGTGATAAGAGTGACTGTGGTAATTATTTAGGCATTAGCCTGGTCACTATAGGTAGCAGATTACTTTGTAATATGATGCTTTTTAGACTGAAAGATGCTGTAGACACAGTGATAAGAAAAGGAAAGTGCAGTTTTAGAAAGGCTAGAGGATGTGTCAACCAAATTTTCACTCTTAGATTACTAATTGCGAAGCGCCTGAGTTATCAAACACCTATGGTTTTACAGTTTTGTAGGTTATAAGCAAGCGTTATATTCTGTTAATATAGAAGAGCTTTAGTGTAGGTCTTATCCTTGTATGGTATACGAGATAAATAAAATAAAAAGATTAGTGCTTTGTACGAGAATAAAACTGCTGCTGTCAAAGTAGGAAATGAGGTTAGCAGCTGGTTTCCTATTAAATCAGGAATAAGCAAAGCTGTGCTCTATCCCCCTTTATGTGGATCATGTTGATGGACTTTGTCTTAGGGAACACAGGAAAGGCAATGGGAGAACACTGAATCGAATTGGGGGGAGAGGGGAAACTTTCCTGAACTTACATTATGCTGATGATTTATGCATCCTAGATGAAAGCGTGAGCAAAATGAATGGACTTCTAGAGGTTTTCCGAGTTCAGGGTGCTAGAATGTGCTTAGAAATTAATGTTAAAAGACTAAAAGCCTCCTGGACTTAGATTATGCTGATGATTTATGCATCCTAGATGAAAGCGTGAGCAAAATGAATGGACTTCTAGAGGTTTTCCGAGTTCAGGGTGCTAGAATGTGCTTAGAAATTAATGTTAAAAGACTAAAAGCCTCCTGGACTTAGATTATGCTGATGATTTATGCATCCTAGATGAAAGTGTGAGCAAAATGAATAAACTTTTCGAGGTTTTACGAGTTCAGGATGCTACAATAGGCTTGAAAATAATTTTAAGAAGAATAAGTCACTAAGTCTAGGAATAAGTGAAGATGAAAAGGTGATGTTAGGTAGCGAAAAGATTGATCTGGTGGACAGATTCACTTACCTTGGTAGTATTATTAGTAAAGACGGCGGGAGCAGTGAAAATTTTAAAAGTAGAATTGCCAACGCTCAAGTTGTTTCTTCGCAGTTGAAAAACGTTTGGAAGAATAGGAAGATAACTCTGCTAACTAACATTAGAAAAGTGGAAGCTACAGTGATGACAATAGTCAAGTTTGGTTCTGAAGCATGTGTGCTCCAAAAAGCTGATGAATCTAAAGTTGCTAGATGTTTTCCAGAGAAATTGCCTGTGGATTGCATTCTATACCCGACTGACTGACCGTATATCAAACAGTAGGCTGTACGAAAAATGCAGTTCTATCCCGCTTTCTTTCTTTCTCTCTATAATGAGAGAAAGGTTGAGATGGCTTGGGTACATTCTGCGGATAAAGGATGAAATATTGCCGAAAATTGCCCTTTTTGACCGACCGTCCGGGTGTAAGCGGAAGGCTTGTAGTTTGCGGTTGGGGTGGGAAGATGTCATAAAGAAAGATTTAAGGGAAATGGGACCATCCTGGGAGGATGAAAAGAAGGAGGCTTTGAATAGAATAGGATGGAGGAAAAGCGTGCATAGCTCTCTTGGCGTCCGGTGGCTTGGTGCTACGGTGAGTTGTTAATAGTCGTAGCAGGTAGCACACAAGTGGTGAAACATAAATTTAAGCATATATAGTTACAACGGCAAAGTCTCCTGACCTGTCGTCTTCAGCCCAAAAGAAAAAATAATATTATAAAAGAAAAAAAAAACTAAGTACACCTGAGAAACAAAACCCTTTGAAAATTGAACCCGGAAACACAAGGTAAAATTAAGTCAAAATACATAACCGATCCAACCTGAACTACAAAAATGAGAATTTGTAAATAAAATGAAAATGTCTTTCAAATTAAAACTTGAAAAAAAAATTATATACTAGAAAACACAATAAAATTATAAAAGATTAGAAGTTCACATTTGAGAATCAGTCTTTTTCAAGCAAGCACCAGAGACTTAACAATCCCAAAAGAAAGTGAGAATGAAAATAAGTTAAAATAACAGATTTAAGGATAAAGAGAAACTTTTAACCCCCTGAATTCCCTTTACACATAAATCCTTAGAAAGTACACTAAAAACTAAAACATTACCAAAACGCATTAAAACGTTAGATGAAGCCATTAGAATTACTTTCAATTTTTTCCTTTTTTATTATTGAACACATCGTTTTTACTCATTTTGACTTTTGATTGCATCAAATTCAATGTGAAAACAAATACTCTAATTTGAAAATAATTATAATTTGATTTTGCAACTAATCATATTTTACAAGGGTGGACTTGAAAAAAACTTTAAGCCTTGTTTTCCTTCACTTTTCTGGCTTTACTAGTTTCAACTGCTTTCGATAAGCTCCTGCTACTACTAGTAACTCACTGTAGGGCTGAACTGCCTGAGATTAACAAAGCCACGCAAGTCTCTTCCACCGCTATCTTTTCAAATCTTCACTATTTGCCCTTCCCGTGAAGTTAGTTAAGATAGTAACGTCAGAGAATATATGGACCTACGCAGGGAAATATCAAGAAGCGCTGAGAGATGGCAGAAAAAATGTTCAGCGAGCGTAAGGCTCTGTACGGAGGACTCGGAAGGTTTAGCCGGGGATTTATCTGAGTCGGTTAACTTGATGCAGTCAGAAATTGTTAACCTTCGTGATGGCATACATGATGAAATTCGTAGGAGAGTGGAAGACCAGTGCAATAGAATAGGGAGTTCTTCGGTGACACAGATTAAGCCAGATTTTCTTGATACTGTTACGCAAGCTGTCTATGAGGCGATTGATCTGCAATTCAAGGGTAAATTTCAACTGACTGAGAAATCACTTGGCGATTTGCGGACAAGAATTGTTCAAAATTGCGCAAAGCTCCAAAAGCTTGAAGCTAAACTGGATGATATAAACCAGTCTTCTCTTCTAACTAAGGTCATTGTATCTGGGATAGACTCTCCCGCGCGTGATTTGCCTCACCTTGGTGAGAAAGTATTAGCTCGACTTAACAGTGAAATGGGACTCAAACTTGATAAATCTGTTGTCAAGGGTGCAAGGCGTTTGGGAGGTGTCTCGGAAATATAAACTCCGATTGAACTTACATTTTTTACTGAGGCATCTGCAGTTGAGATCCTGCGCAATCGCAAGAACTTGAAAGGTTCCCAAATCTGTGTAAATGAGGCTCTAACCAGGGAAAGGCAAGAAATCTACAAGCTTGCGCACAATAAGTTTAAATTGAAAAATGTATGGACTTTACGAGGTGTGGTTTATGTCAAGTGCGATTCGCAAATCATTCTGTTTAAAACGATTTCCGACGTAGTTCAGATTCGCAATGTGTTATATGAACCTGTCGTCTAAACTAAGAAGCGGTGAATTTTTCTTTTCTTTTTTTTTGGCTTTTGGATCGTTTTCAGTGTTTTCTTGATTCTCGTTTGAAAGTAGATGTTATTCTAAATTCAGCTACCGGTAGTGATAAAGATATGTCTTATTTAAATAATATACCTGAATGAGATTATTCTTCAGGCGACTTTCTATCGGATAAAACAAAAAAATGCGATTTTTCGATCCGATCGTTACGTAAATGCCCAGGGGTTACAAAGTGCATTCAATGAACTGAAGATCTTGCTTGCATCTAGTCCTATAGACATTATAAGAGTTTGCGAAACCTTTTTGTCTGCTAATACAGCCCTTTCAATGATAGATCTGCCCGGGATGAAGTGTATTTAGCGTACAAGGTGTCAGAATGCGAGAGGAGGTCAGATGCTGTATATTCGTGATGACTGGTCTTTTAGTATTCTCAGTGATTTCTCAGTATTTGATGAAGGGTTATGTGAGGCTATTTTTGTTGAAGTTGTACCTTTGGGCTGTAATCCATTTATTTTTGGGTCTGTTTATCGATCTCTGTCGGGTAACCCAAAAAGATTTTTTGAAGTTTTTGAACCGCTGTTGAAAAATCTAGAAGCGTTGAAAAAACCAGGTTTTTATTTCGGGTGATTTTAATTTTGATCTTTTGAATCTCGATGTTGGAAATAATAAGGAGTTTTTAACTATCATGTTGTGTTCTAATTTTCTTCCAAGTATTTCTCTGCCGAAAAGAGTTACATCTAACACAACCACATTATTAGATAATATATTTTTCTCTCCTGTTTTATTTGATCCTGAAAAATCGTCAGAAATTTGGTCTGATGTGTCGGATCATTTTCTGGTGAGTGTTCTTTTAAATTTAAATAATAGTAATAAACAACATCGAGTTTCAACTATAGATAATTCAAAAAAGTGATATAAATGGATTGATTGTAAAGTTTCACGTCAGTTAATTGGTGACCATGATTGGAGTTCGGTTTATGGCTCAGATGACGCAAATACTGCGTTTTCAGATTTTATTGATCAAATGATGTGACTGCGGGATCGGGATTCTTCAACACGAGTTTCGCATGGAAAGTTTGCACAGAAATTTGACCTATGGATTACTGAAGGTATTTTGACATCGTTAAAACATAAAAATAGAAAATTTAAGAATTATTTAAAATTTCAGACACCTGAGTCGTTTGAAGAATTCAGATTTCATAGGAATAAGCTTAATTCGATTATCAGACATGAGGAGAGAAAATATTATAAAGAGAAATGTTTGGTGTATAAATCGGATATGAGAAAAACATGGCAATTGATAAATGAAAAGATACGTCCTCACAGTCGTAAAAGTACTAGTGTTAATTGCCTTGTTTTAAATTGTGAAAATGTTACAGAACCAAATTAAATTTTAAATGCTTTTTGAGATTATTTCAGTAATATTGGTTCTAGACTTGCATCGACTATGAATATTCAACTGAATTCCCCTTCTGTTCCAGTTAATGAGCAACATGCAGAATATTCGTTTAATTTTCTGAGATTAAGCCTCATGAGATTGAAAAAGTTATTCTGAAGCTTAAGCGGAGTTTTTCTAAGGACGAATTTGGATTTTCGGCTCAAATCATAAAGCAAATAGCGTCAAGCATTTCACCTTTGTTGGCACATATTTTTAATCTATCACTTATGCATGGGGTTTTTCCTGAGCTTTAAAAAAAGTAAATGTTATAGCATTACTTAAAGCTGGGAGTTCAACTGACCCTTCAGATTATAGAGACATTTCTCTATCTTCGGTTTTCAGCAAAATTTTGGAAAAACGTGCGTATAGTCAATTACAAAAATATTTATTTGATAGTAAGATTTTACACATGTCTCAATATGGTTTTATAAAAGAAAAGTCAACTGAACTGGCAATTCATGAGCTTTTACTAAATATTAATGAGATAGATAAGATATTTATTTCGAAAAATGACTATCACAAGCCCCGAAGGGCCGAATTTGCATTTCGGGGTCATATAATAAAAAAAAAGACATAGAAATAGCACAACAACTAAAAAAAAGGCTAAACAATGCCAAAAAAAACAATATCAGAAAGGCAAAGCCATTCATTAGTCTAAAAAACAAAAATTGTCAAATGTAAGAAAGTTAAAAAGGCACAAATTAAAGCAAAACCAAAAAAGAAAATTGAGATAAAAATAATGTTAAAAAGGTTTAAAAGAGATTATATAAAAAGGGGAGGGAACGGAAGAGCCAAACGGACACCAGCATGGGTATCAGCAGTAAAAAAAAAAAAAAAATAGTGGTTTATTTGATCAGTAATGAAGGGGACAAAGTTTTTTTTATATCTGGAGGTAGAACAACGGATGGGGGACAAGATAGGGATGGGTTCAGAGACAGTACGTGGCAGGCGGTGTCTGGATGGGGAGTGTCTTTTGGGGAAAATGACTCACTAGATGATGGTCAACACGCGTTGGCGATTTGTCTTGATGTCGCCAAGGCGTTTGACACCATAAATCATTCGTTGCTTCTTTTTAAACTCAAGTCTTATGGGGTTTCAACACAAGCTGTTAAATTTCTTGCATCTTACCTTTCTGGGAGACGACTAGACTGTGTTGATAAGTCTCGTGATCTCAATTCCAAAACTGTTTCGATTAATTACGGAGTGCCTCAGGGCTCTGTCCTTGGGCCTATTCTATTTCTTCTTTTTATAAATGATTTGCCAGAAGTTTTACCTCTTTGTAAAATTATAATGTTTGCTGATGACGTAGTAATTTTTTCATCTCACCGGGACCTATCAGTTCTTTTCCAAAACCTCGATAGTACGTTACCAGCTGTATCTGATTGTTATTTAAGGAATTTACTAGCTTTAAATGAAAAAAAAAGCCAATATATGTTATTTTCGCGAACTGGATCAGCAGTGTCAGACACCTTCTCTCTTTTCTTGAATGGTCTTGAATTAAAACGGGTAGATCTGTTCAAATATCTTGGGATTATTTTAGATGAAAATTTGTCATTTCATAAATATGTAAAAACACTGTCGTTAAAATCTTCCCGGAATATTGCCATGCTAACTCGTCTTCGTCATTTCTTTCCTAAAGCTATTCTAAAATCTATTTATTATTCTTTCGTCCACCCATATTTTCTCTATTGCATTTCGGTTTGGGCATCTACCTTTTCGTCTGTTTTCAAATCTCTCCAAATACTTCAGAATAAAGCAATGAGGATTCTTTTTAATTTTGATTGCAGATTTTCAGTTAGACACCTATATGGGACCTCATGAATTTTCTCATTGGACCAAATTCAATTAATATCTATCTCTAGTATTTGTCACGATTATCAATATAGTAATTCACCTGTAAATTTTTCCGGCATTTTTCCAACTAATTCTCAATTTCATAATTATCCTACTACGCATCGTTCAGACTTTTCGCTCGAAATTCACCGGACATCAAGAGCGAGATTCAGCATCCGTCATACTGGCCCAAAAATCTGGAACTCAATTCGAGCATCAGTTCGAGAATGCAGCAACAAGCGACATTTTCTAAGACTGGTGAAGAAATATCTTATGACATGCTAAGCATTTTTTCATTAGAGTTTTCTTTTTCGTTGTTGTAAAATTTATTTAGAAAATGGGTGTGTATCGTTGCAATATTTCGTTGGCAATATTTTCAGCAGTAAAGCATGCCACCAGGCATGTGCGCTGTTTTGTGACATTTATTTATGTATGTGTTATAAATAAAAATATTCTACTCTACACTATTCTATTCTAAACAAAGCAAAAAAAAACAGAAGTATTACAATTCTACAATTCTAAAATGAGCACCAATTTAGAGACGGGGAGAAAACGAAACTATGACAATGGTAAATACAAAACTGGAACAGACCTGACAAGAGTAAAAGGATTTACAAATAATAATAGCAGTTAAAAAGTTGCCAATCAAAATGTTTGGAACGGAAAATAATAGTCAAATGCATTTTATGCTCTTGAGTGTTCAGCAGATCGCTAATTATGATTTAAATGCAAGTTGGTCATTATGTGCATCATTCGTTAACGGCTTGTAAAATTTCTAGCTCTCTTCTCCGTTCCCCTCAACAAATATAGGCTAATTGTGTATACATATATTTTATACTTTTAACAGTCCAAAATATTTTTTGGCGCAATTTGCAAAAATGAGTAAACTGGCACAAAAGTGGAAAAAAATCCAATAAAGAAATACATCCCTTGAACATGACTGACTTCTCCCTACTATTAACATGTAATTTAAAGTATTCTTCTCTAGCCGTTGCCTGGTTTTCATTATTTCTAGCTAAACGCTGAGGATGACAGTTCCCCCAAGCAAATACATATGTAATCGCACTAGGAAATTAAAGCTTTGAAACGACGCTCTCAAAACTTAAAAGCTATAGCTTAGATATTAATGAGGTGTCACTTCTTGTGTCTCTCAATTTATTCCTGTTTTGAATTGTCGCACTTCTGTTTACAATCAATTTGTTATTCGTGGCATCTTTCTATGACACCGATTAAAAACAAACAGATTATTTTGTGATTAGTATTTACGTTTCAATTCACAAAAAAAGAAAAGAAAGTTGACATTGGGGTTTTATGAAGCCAACGAAAATACTGGATGTAACAAAACAGATATTTTGACATAATAACCGCTTCCCTTTTTCAAGAATATTAAAGAAAGTCTCAAAAATCAACGTCACATTTTCTGAAAATAAACTGTAACGATTAAGACCATAAGAATAGAATAAAATAGATTAAAAGACAAAAAAAAACAACTTCGAGATCAACAAGAAACAATGATCCAAACTGGAAGAATTGAAAAGCTAACAACACTGAAGAAATTGACAAGTAAAGTCAAAAATAAATGAATTAAAATCAATAAAATCAAACGGAAAAAGATCAGCGACTCACTGACAATCTAACAACTATAAATGTTTTCATTTAGAAGCTAGACAAGGCTCATGAAATTATTTACGTTTCAATTGAAGTTTGAATTGAATAGTCTCATATCTGTTATGATTGAAGTAAGTTTAGTCGACTTGTTTTTTATAGTCGACAGCAATAACTCATTTCCTGTGTTTTTAAAAGATAAAAAAGGAAAAAGTACAATTTTTCAAGTTCAAGTTCAATGGGGTTTATAATCAAAAAAATAAATTAACCTAATAACACTACTCAGTCCATTCCTGGACGCCAAGATCCTCAATCGCTACCTCTTAAACATAATACAGATCGTGGTTACTGCTCTTACTCTCAGAAACAACATTACCTCTAATTTATTCCAACATAACTACCAATTATCCTCCTGTCCTTTGCCCCAGAACAACTGCCTCACCATCATATCAAAATAAAATAAAATTTTAACTTTATTTTTATCTAATCATATTAGTACAATATATAATTGTTTTTTTTACCAATATTTAACTAATCTTTTCCATTGCTGATAAATAATTTTTTACCCTTCTTTTAAATGACGCAAGGGAGCTCCTACATCTCAGTTCTGCTAGGAAGAGGTTCCATGACCTTGCACAAGTTATATTTGGAGAAAAATCTGATCGTACAGTCGGGGTGAAGGGTATTTGCAGGTTTGAGGATGATCGAGTATTTACAATATACTTGTCCGAGATTGGTCAAAATAATGTTTTATATGCAGACGGAGGCTCACCAGCTAGAAACTTGAACACAAAGGTCAACCATGACTGATGATGCACTGACTCCATTGACAAATACTCTTAATTTTTTCTAATTAATTTCAAAGCTCGTTTATGGATCGAATTGAGCTTCTGCAGCTGAGATTTAAAAGTAAATTGTCAGATCATTGCACAGTGTTGTATATGACGTTCGATAAGAGTGTTGTATAACAGCACCTTTGTCTCCTGTGGCAAAGCGTTCTTTAGTTTCTTTAATATTCCAAGATTCCGGGATATCTTCAGCTCTACTGCTTGAATGTGATACAAGACCGACAGATTCTCATCAAGCAGGACTCCCAGGTATTTTGCAGAACGCTTTTCTGGACGACTGATCAAACCTCTGGACGTTTCGATACCACACACCTCCGGATGGACGCCTCTGACCCAGCAAAAAAATAAAAGGCAAGATTAATCAACGTTAATCACAAGGTGGTTAGAATCCATCCAGAGATACGTCTCCTCGAGAACGAACTTAGCTTGGAAATGAGCGCTGTTATATCCCTTTAACAACAGCCTAGTGTGGTATCATCTGCAATAGCCACAAGCTCATCATCATCTACAGGCTGAAAAGAAGCATCATCGTGACATAGCTTACATCAGTGAAGAACAGTGCGTGCCGGGTTTAATGCGCTACTCAGATCGCTAACGTGAATCAGGAACAGTAGACCTCCTAATATTGCGGAAAGAGTCCTCCCGAAATTGATTTTCATCTCCCTGAACCCCCTAATAAGACTGCCAACGATTTGAACTTGTACCTTGCTCCCATCGTTCAAAGTCTCCCCCCTTTCACTGGCTCAAGTCCAACTATTCCTCCCAATACTTCCTTCCCCTTTATTTCTCCCTCTGATGTTATAAATAAAATTCTTAAGCTTAGAAAATCAAGTACTTGTCCCTTGGACATCCCAGTTGACTTAATTAAAGCCTTTTTAGACAAAACTGCTGACCCTTTATCAAATATTTTCAACCACATCACAAAATTTGGTAAATTCCTAAGTTGCTGGAAACAAGGTTTTATAAGACCTATCCCAAAAAAATGGACCAATCTGACTTTCGCCAACATTCGCCCCATTACACTCACTTCTGTTTTTTTCAAACTTTATGAAGGTTTCCTCAGTGACTGACTTAGGGATAAAATTTGTCCGCGTATTGACACCCGGCAGTTTGGTAACTTAAAGAAAACTTCCACCACCCATTACCTTGTGCACTTACTGCATACCATCGTAAGTAACCTTGATAAACGAAATGTCTGGCTGAACCTTGTCTTAGTTGATTTCCAAAAAGCTTTTGAGCTGGTTGACCACACCACCATAATTCGTTCACTACTGGTTAACTTTAAACTTGATCCTCTGTTAGTAAATATTGTTGTATCGTTTCTTTCAAATAGATCTCAAGTTGTTAAATACAAAAATATTTTCTCTAACCCCCTCCCTATATATTGTGGAATTCCTCAAGGAACCTTATTGGGACCACTTTTATTTCTAGTCATGATTAACGATATTGGTAAGGACTTCCCCCAAAGGTGGAAATACGTGGATGACTCGTCGATCCTCGAAGTATGTCACAGGAATATTAAAAGACACCCCCTTGAAATTCTAACCCACATTTCGGATGAAGCTAAGAACCTAAATATGAAAGTAAATTCCACTAAATATAATATAATGACGATAAATTTCTTGAAATCTACTCCCACTTTCCTCGACCCTATCCCCCCCAGATATTTCTTTGTCTTCCTTTAAATTACTTGGGGTTACAATTTCCTCTAATTTAAAGTGGGATATCCACGTGAAAGATATTGTCCATAGAGCTAATGTGATCATGTCTCTCCTTAAGCTCTTGAATAAATTTAACGTCCCCTCATCCCGTTCTTTAAGGATTTATACTTCCTTTGTCCACCCGCATCTTGAATATGCTTGTCCAGTTTGGCATCCTGGCATCTCCCGTGATGAATCAGATAAAATTGAATCTATTCAAAAAAGAGCCCTAAGAATAATCTTTAAAGAAACTTTGCCTCTCTCCTTTTCCCTCTCCTTTTTATATAGTCTCTCTCCTTTTTATATAGTCTGTTCCCTCTCCTTTTTATATAGTCTCTTTTAAACCTTTTTAACACTATTTTTATCTCAATTTTTTTTTTTGGTTTGGTTTTAGTTTGTGCCTTTTTAACTTTCTTACATTTGACACTTTTTGTTTTTTAGACTAATGAATGGCTTTGCCTTCCTGATATTGTTGTTTTTGGCATTGTTTAGCCAGTTTTTTAGTTGTTATGCTATTTCTATGTTTTTTTTATTATATGACCCCGAAATGCAAATTCCGCCGTTCGGGGCTTGTGATAGTCATTTTTTGAAATAAATATCTTATCTTATTGACCCTTGGGGGACACCGCAATTAACTACTACATTGTTTCCTGGGTCTTCTCCAAAATAAATCCTGGGGTCCCTTAAGTACGATCTGAACCAATCCAGAGTTTCGCCTCTTATTCCTATATGCTCCAGTTTCCCGAGGAGAGTAGGTTGGTACATACTATCAAATGCTTTTCTGATATCAACCAGAACCGCTGCAGGTAGACGGCCAGAATCCAGAACTTTGTTGATCCATAAACTCAAAGCCGTTAGTGTATCTTGGGTGGAGTTTCCTGGTTTAAACCAAATTGATGAGTATAAGAAACGCTTTTTTTTCCAGAAACTGGAATAGTTGGTGCTGTTTGGGGTTTTCAAAAACTTTTGAAAAAACTGAAAGAATGGAAATAGGTCTATAATTTGCAGGATCAGCTCGAAAATCTCCTTTGTGGAAAGGAACTATTCTAGCTTTCTTTAGCCGTTCTTGGAAAGTACCCTTTTGCAGAGACAAATTGATCAGGTAAGTAAGAGGCTCTATGCTTGACGAAACAACTGCTTTTAACACATTTCTGTGTAATCGGTCAAATCCAGAAGCAGAATCTCCTCTTAGGTTTTGTATAAGGAACAGAATTTCAGGTGGAGAGACAGGAGCGAGAGCCGTTGACTTGGTGCATGCTGGGCCTAGGTAATCTTTGAAAATCATAACTGGGTTTTCGATAGAATTTGCTTTTTTTTTCCCCTCTGCAAAATGGGATCCCAGTGCATTTGCAACGTTTTCTGGTCCCGATATAGTTTACCCATTTACAGATAAATTTGAAGGAAGCTCAGGTGGGGCACTGCAGAGATGCAGTAAAGATTTTACAACCTTCCATATCTTCCATGAATCTTTCCCACTTTCAGCTATTTTTCCAATGAAATAATTTCTCTTTAACTTTACGTAAAATTGATCAAAGGCATTTCTTATATTCAACACAGTTCTCAAGCTTCGCTATGCAAGGGTCGTTTAAGTGATTAGTCCAAAGCTTATTCTCCTTATTAATAGACTGGAGCAGTCCATGACTAATCCAAGGGCTGAAGGGTTGATTTTTACGTCGAGTCATCTTTGTATACTTTTTAGAGCAGCAATCAGTATACTTTATCATAAAAATGTTATAAAATTCCTCATACCCTGCATCAATATCTTCTGTATTAATAACACTATCCCAGGATGTGCTCTCCAATTCCTGCTTATGGGTTTCTAGGCTCTCATCATTTAATTTCTACGTGACAAATCCCTGCCTAGGCGTGGCATTGGGCTTAGGACCTTTGTGGTGTATTTTAAAATTCGTCAGCAGAGGGAAGTGATCAAAAGTGTGAGATGGCAAGACAGAGACCGATATTGGATAAAGCGTTGAAAAAATGTTGTCAATCAATGAGTGGGAAATGGTAGTTACTCGAGTAGGTATCGTAGTTGAGGGGTAAATGTTCGAAGCAGACATCATACTGAACAGATATATCGCACCTGATGATAGAGGAAGAGTTAGATTGATGTTAAAGTCCCCCCCATTACGATAGATTCGTTCCCTTGTCTCTCAAGAAGGTCAGATATTTGACCTAGGATTTCCAAGAACGAAGAGACAGATCCTGCCGGTAGAAGGTATACTTCTCCGAGTGTTATTTTCTTCTGCGAAGGTAAAATTATTTCCAAGGAGAGAGATTCATAAACTCCTTCGATATTCCGGGTTAATTCCTTATTGATGCAGGATGAGTATTCTTGACGCGTGTAAATAGCCAAGCCTCCTCTATTCATTGTAGATCTGTTCAGGAATCGGGAAGAATGACCAGGTAATTCTAAAAGGGTATCGGCGTGTCTCGTTAAAAAAGGTTCACAAATCCTGACTTCATATGGCTACAGCTTTTGGCAAAACTTTGTCAAATCAGAAAATGAAAAGCATAACCCTTGACAGTTAAGCTGGAGAACAGTGACCTGAGAGTCAGAGCGTCCCTTAGTCACGTTACACACCTCTTCATATCGGCCCTTAGGAAATTTACTTTTATCAAACATTAAGGAATCTGATTCATTACTAATTTCAACATCAAAAACTTTTTCCAGATTCAAAAATTTTTCTTCCGACTCCATTAATCTTTCATTACTTTGACCTGCTGATGAGGAGGCGTTCCCCGGATGGCCAGAACAGGAATTCATAACTTACCACATAATCAAGAGAGGCAATGGCTGTACTTTTGAAAGGTGCAGTAGACCGCTTTGAAGTTTTCAAACCCGAACTTTTCTTACCACACTGAAAAAGAGAAAACAGATAATGACACACGAAAAGGAAAAACATCTCTTTGGATGATTAGAAAAAAACAACTTCAAGATTAAGCAAACGGCAAGTAAACAATAATACTCTCAGGGGGAGCAGTTATAATACTTTTAAATTATAATTCCTGGAATAAATCTCATAATTCTATAAAGTCTTGCTGAATTTACTTGAAAAGGGGATCTAGTAAAAGTCCTGCAGGAATTTCAAAAGCCTCCTAATGCTTCGAGAGCAACTTTTTCTCAAGTGATTCTGAAGGGCTCTTGAGACACCAATGGAAAAAAGATAGTCCTTGATTAGCTGACATGGAAAAGCGACAATCTTACATTCATTTTCTACCTAGATTCTGAAATGGACAAGTTTTGATTATTGTATGCGTTATCTTTAATTTTAACTTGAAATTAATTTTTGGGATTACGCAATTTTGTGCATTTCAAATATGATAAAAATCTACGTGAATTATGTTTGGTTGCTAAACCACCATCACGAAAACTGTTGGAAATTTAACGATGTTAGATACCAAACCGTTGAATTTAAGGGTCTACCTTTGCATTATATCTGAGAGAAAGGGGTTAGGTATACTTGATCAGAAATTGAACCAGGGAAAAACACCCCTTCTATGTATGTGATATAGACATCCTCGATATCTTACACGCAGGAAAACAAACTAACCTCAGAGGCGAGTTCATCATATTATGGCCTAAGCTGCAATCCCATATAGTCCGTATATGGTTGGGAAAAACAATTCCCCTAGAAATCAAAACCTTTTGACTTGGGCTATTCGTAACCAAAACCCCCAAAAAAGGAGTTTGGTAACAATATATACATCAGAATAATCGACTTTTTATGGTGATTGCAAATATATACAGTTAAGAAAGTTTAAATTTACCTGTGAAAAGCAACTAGTCTGATAAAATTTGGCTGATTAAAAAAAAAAGAGAAGACCTTCATAAGACAAATGATCTTGATAAATATTACACTATCAAATTCAGCATGTCAGAGTAGCCTATTAACACGGTTTTAAGCTCCTATCTACGAAATGTGAATTTTTACATATTTTCTAAAAAGGATAATCAAGGATGCGTTTTCATTCTTTAGTTTGTTGAATTTTAGGAAAGATTGCACGGAACATTAAAATGAAAATGTGCATTAAAATTAAGTCATAAGTTCTAGTGCCCTTTTTAAGTTACCAAAAAGATTTTGTCACAACAAAGTAGCTTTTTCTGCAATTTTGTGGAATAAAATTAGAGTTTTGCCCATAAGAGAGCTGGGCTGCTACTTTTTGAAAATTATGAGGTAGCTAATCGATTTAAGATTATTGTGAAACTAGATATTGAGCTTTCCACTTTAAGAGTCAGCAATACTGTGCGTTGTTACATTCGCTTCTAAAATATCACGTAGTCCATACAAAATAAACAGTTAATGGTAGAAATTGATTTTGAGGCTTCGTTTAGCTAAGCCGATTCACTCAATATGCTTACTCGATATTTATTTAATTATTGAAAATATCAAGTATTGATTCTCTCGGTACTCAATATTTTTTGTAGGCTACAATGATTAATGATTGCGAACTATGCTTTTAGGGTTGAGGGTCGGTGGGTCATTGTGTAGGTGGTAGGGGTGCGTGCCTAATGCCACCAAAAATAAATTTTATTCCAGCATTTTATAAATCTCTGTGAAGCTTCAAATAAATATAAGAGATTGTCTTGGAAAGTGGAGATAACAATTAATCTCTAAACTCCCCTCGTTTGGACTAAGACTGAGTTTGAGTGTTCTGGAGTAATTGCTCCCCTTTTATTGCAGAACAATGTTTACTTTGTAACTTACAACATTACAGTACATTTCACTTGAGGGGGGGGGGGGGGTATTAGCGGAAATTTTGTTTTTGTCGTAGTCCAGATAGAAATATTTGGTTTTTGTTTATTTACTATAAATTACGCAGCTTGTGGTAACGAACTTTATGTAAGGACAAACTTGTTGTATAAGAAGCTAAGACTCTAAGAAAAGATTGATAAAATTATTTGCGTTAAAAGAATCGGTTTTCTATGTTGATTCCAAATAGAAAAAATTCATTAAGATTAAAGTTACTCACCAAAATCTGGAATCTTGAGAAACTTTGCCCAATTTTTGAATTTGAGGTAAACACCAGAAAAGGCGTGTGAATTTGATGAAAATACACCACTGGATTTAATATATAAAATAATTTAATTGCAGGTGTATGAAGCTGTAATATACAAAATATAGGATTTTTTTTATTTTGAAACAGTACTGGAACAAAGACTATTCATTCTAATAGAAAGCTGAAAATTTATATATAGGAATTTGATAGCAGTTAATGGATAAGAAAATTGGCTTTTTTATGCTGCATCCCAAACGACAAAATTAATCAAGTTTAATGTTATTCATCAAAAGCTTTGAGCCTGAGAAAATTTGCAAGATTTCCAAATAAAAAGGGCAAATGCTCCTAGAAAGACAAGAGTAGTATGCTTCGTCTGGATTTGCTCGGAGGTATAGCAATTTCTATGTTATTCTATAGAAGCTCTACACCTTTTCAAAGAGATTCAGAGCTCCCTCACATGGCCTCTGGGTCAATCAGACAAGTTTATGGGCCAACCAGACAGGTTTCTGGGCTAATAGGTGTATGGAAATACTGTGGGTACATATTGAATCCGGTTAATCGCCTGTAGCTTAAAAGTATCTGAGATCTCGCCCCAGTATCGTATACACTATTAGAGATATCAAAATGATATCTCATTTGCATTAAGCTAACTCAATTTGCGAAAAGAAATTCCATTTACACAACTCTGCTCTGATTGAATTGTCGCCAGCAATGGGATCGAAAATGACACGTAATCACTGCTAAGCCTTTTGTTATTGCCAGAGGATTACCCAATTCACTTCTTAGTGTTAACTGACAGAGTTTCAAATACGAAGTTCCAAATACAGAGTTCCAATTTGATTGACATTTAAAAAGGGGTAATGAGATTTGCAAATTGGAGTGTAGGATTTGTCAATTTTGGAGGGAAAACCAAAAATACTCAGAATCGAAAATAAATGGGATCTGTCTCAAGGGGAAGACTCAGTGACCCTTTGTTCACCCATTTCTGAGGGCAGGGGAGGGGGGGGGGTTGAGGGACTCTGCTGTTTTAGTCCATGTGATTTTATTTTTACTTGATGATCATTCAAAAAGCGAGGATTTCTGTTAAATAAATAATTTTTATACCTTTTAAAGTAGCTTTAATGGGTTTGAGGGACTCGGTTTTTTTATTCCATGTGATTTTTTCTTTACTTGTTGGTCATTCAAAAAGCGATGATTTCTGTTAAATAATTAATTCTTATACCTTTTAAAATAGCTTTACGGGGTTTGAGGGACTCTGTTGTTTTATTCCGTGTGATTTTTTCTTTACTTGTTAGTCATTCAAAAAGCTATGGTTTCTGTTAAATAAATAATTCCTAGAAATTTTAATATTGATTTAAGGTGTGTGTGGGACTCCGTTGTTTTATTCCATGTGATTTTTCTTTACTTGTTATTAATTCAAAATGCAAGGAGGTCTGTTAATTAAATAATTATTAAATTTTTTACTATAAATATAAAGAGTGGTTTTTTGTTAAATTGATAATTATTATTACTTTTTAAAATGGCTTTTCGGGGTTTGAGGGACTACGTTGTTTTATTCCAGGTGACTTTTTCTTTACTTGGTGTTCATTCAAAAAGCGAGGATTTATGTTAAATAAATAATTCTTATACCTTTTAAAATGTCTTTGCGGGGTTTGAGGGACTCCGTTGTTTTATTCCGTGTGATTTTTTCTTTACTTGGTGTTTATTCAAAAAGCGAGGATTTCTGTTAAATAAATAATTCTTATACCTTTTAAAATAACTTTACGGGGTTTTAGGAATAAAACATTAAGTTAGGAATAACTTTACGGGCAAGTCGACATAGCTTTATTTTATTTTTTAATTTTAATTTATCCGAAGTTACGTGCGCGCACGTACATTCGTCTAAAATAAACTGTAAAAAATGAAATAAAGCTATGTCGACTTTGCTTGTCTCTCTCCCGATGTATGCGCCGTCGCGGTGTGTAACCAATCACCAGTCAAGTTATTGTATATTGAGCAACCTCCGCTGTCTCTGATTGGTCCCTTAAAAATGGGTGTTGTCTAAAATACCAGTCTGGTTGAAAACGTGGAGTTTTCGTACGGCTCACTGTTTTGCAATGTGTAGGAACCAGTGGGGAATCCCCGCTCGTTTGGAAAGGTACCAAGGAAAGGCAAGCAAATAGTATTTATTTTCAAAACGTGTTTAATCACGTTTCTTGAATGAAGTATATGTACTGTATATTCAAGAGGTGAAATCAATAAAGAGCTTGGTACTTACTTACAAATATTTTCATAATTTCATGAAAGAAATTTCCGTATTGTGTATCCAAGAGTTGACTTCAAGAAAGAAACTGTTACTTACTGAGAATTTTTTCTTAATTTCTTGAATTAAATTTCTACATCGTGTAGCTAAGTGAAAATTTTTTGTGATAAAGAGAAAAAGAACAATCTGGTTGAAAACGTGGAGTTTTCGTACTGCTCACTTTTTTGCAATGTGTAGGAACCAGTGGGGAATCCCCGCTCGTTAGAAAAGGTGCAAAGGAAAGGCAAGCAAATATCATGTAGTTTCAAAACGTGTTCAATCACGTTTCTTGAATGAAGTATCTGTACTGTATATTCAAGAAGTGAAATCAATAAAAAGTTTGTTACGAGAATTTTTTCATAATTTCTTGAATTAAATTTCTACCTCGTGTAGCTAAGTGAAAATTTTTTGTGATAAAGAGAAAAAAATCATTCTGGTTGAAAACGTGGAGTTTTCGTACTGCTCACTTTTTTGCAATGTGTAGAAACCAGTGGGGAATCCCCGCTCGTTTGAAAAGGTGGCATGGAAAGGCAAGCAAATATCATGTAGTTTCAAAACGTGTTTAATCACGTTTCTTGAATGAAGTATCTGTACTGTATATTCAATAAGTGAAATCAATAAAGAGCTTGTTACTTACTTACAAATATTTTCATAATTTCTTGAATGAAATTTCCGTATTGTGTATCCAAGAGTTAACTTCAAGAAGGAAATTGTTACTTACTGAGAATTTTTTCATAATTTCGTGAATTAAATTTCTACATCGTGTAGCTAAGTGAAAATTGTTTGTGATAAAGAGAAAAAAAAGAATTGTTCTGTTATTGAAATTTCCAGACTTCATTTACATGCAATAGATACCGAGAGTTCAATGACTCCTCCCCACAATGTCTTTTAGAATAATATTCAAACACAACATGAAAAAGTTGACAGGATCAGGGGGGTAAAGTCTTGTCGATTGTTCATTGAATGGCATTATTAATCTTGAGCGTACCTTTTATTCAAGCATGTAACAATGAATAAATTTATCAACCGTATTTGTCTAGTCACTTTAAAATTTGAGGCAAGTCGTGTGCTTATACAATGTTAATCTGGTGATTATTGGGAATACATTGATATGGTGAATGTTTGCTTCCCATTTACCCTCAAGGATCTTTGCTATTATCCTCTATTGGATAAACAAAAGAGAACCAACCCAAAAGCCAAAAGAAATAGGTACTTTATTACACATTTTCAGGTTAATTTATTGCTACAACTACTAGACACTTATATCTGATCATGAAATATTTTTTCAATTTAATTTTTCAACATAGTCTCATGTCGTTACAAAAAAGTATCACTAATTTTTCTACTACCACTATTGCTAACAATTCATTGCATTGTCAGTCTGTAAGGCCAGTATAGTTTGTAGGCTCTTCTCCCACCTTCTTTATTAGAGCTCCTTCACTGTATCCAACTTCCTTACAAACAGTTCTATCTTCACTTTTTCTCTAGAAAAGAAAAACCGTGTTAATAGGCTTCTTTTTCACTGGATTTAATATATAAAATAATTTAATTGCAGGTGTATGAAGCTGTAATATACAAAATATAGGATTTTTTTTATTTTGAAACAGTACTGGAACAAAGACTATTCATTCTAATAGAAAGCTGAAAATTTATATATAGGAATTTGATAGCAGTTAATGGATAAGAAAATTGGCTTTTTTATGCTGCATCCCAAACGACAAAATTAATGAAGTTTAATGTTATTCATCAAAAGCTTTGAGCCTGAGAAAATTTGCAAGATTTTCAAATAAAAAGGGCAAATGCTCCTAGAAAGACAAGAGTAGTATGCATCGTCTGGATTTGCTCGGAGGTATAGCAATTTCTACGTTATTCTATAGAAGCTCTACACCTTTTCAAAGAGATTCAGAGCTCCCTCACATGGCCTCTGGGTCAACCAGACAAGTTTCTGGGCAAACCAGACAGGTTTCTGGGCTAATAGGTGTATGGAAATACTGTGGGTACATATGGAATCCGGTTAATAGCCTGTAGCTTAAAAGTATCTGAGATCTCACCCCAGTATCGTATACACTATTAGAGATATCAAAATGATATCTCATTTGCATTAAGCTAACTCAATTTGCGAAAAGAAATTCCATTTACACAACTCTGCTCTGATTGAATTGTCTCCAGCAATGGGATCGAAAATGACACGTAATCACTGCTAAGCCTTTTGTTATTGCCAGAGGATTACCCAATTCACTTCTTAGTGTTAACTGACAGAGTTCCAAATACGAAGTTCCAAATACAGAGTTCTAATTTGATTGACATTTAAAAAGGGGTAATGAGATTTGCAAATTAGAGTGTAGGATTTGTCAATTTTGGAGGGAAAATCAAAAATACTCAGAATCGAAAATAATGGAGATAGGCCTCAAGGGTAAGGCTTTGAGGCCCTTCGTTCCCCAATTTCTGAGGGCAGGGGAGGGGGGTTGTTGAGGGACTCTGCTGTTTTATTCCATGTGATTTTTTCTTTACTTGATGGTCATTCAAAAAGCGAGGATTTCTCTTAAATAAATAATTCTTTTGCCATTTAAAAAAGCTTTACGGTGTTTGAGTGGCTCTATTGTTTTATTCCGTTTGATTTTTTCTTTACTTGATGGTCATTCAAAAAGCGAAGATTTCTTTTAAATAAATAATTCTTATACCTTTCAAAATAGCTTTACGGGGTTTGAGGGACTCTGTTGTTTTTTTCTGTGTGATTTTCTAACCAAGGGGTGGTCATTCAATAAGCAATGATTTCGTTTAATTAAATAACTATTATACCATATAAAATGTATTTTCGGGGTTTGATATTTTATGGTGTTTTAGTCCATTGGATTTTTTCTTTAAGCGTTGGTAATGATGACAGCATGTTGTAAGGTTAAATAAATAATTACTTGACATTTTATAATAGAATTGCTTTGGGTGTGGGACTCAGCTCTTATAGTATATTTGATTTTTCTTTAATATATGTTAAAACTATATGAAAGTAGTAATTATAATTAGAGATAAATTAAACTTTTTACGATCAATTTAAAGCGAGGATTTTTGTTAAATAAATTATTCTTATACCTTTTTAAAATAGCTTTACGGGGTTTGAGGGACTCTGTTGATTTATTCCATGTGATTTTTTATTTACTTGGTGTTCATTCAAAAAGCGAGGATTTTTGTTAAATAAATAATTCCTATACCTTTTAAAATAGCTTTACGGGGTTTGAGGGACTCTGTTGTTTTGTTCCATGTGATTTTTTCTTTACTTGGTCTTCATTCAAAAAGCGAGGATTTTTGTTAAATAAATAATTCTTATACCTTTTAAAATAGCTTTACGGGGTTTTAGGAATAAAACATTAAGTTAGGAATAACTTTACGGGCAAGTCGACATAGCTTTATTTTATTTTTTAAGGTTCATTTAGACGAGGTTACGTGCGCGCACGTAAATTCGTCTAAATTAACCTTAAAAAAATGAAATAAAGCTATGTCGACTTTGCATGTCTCTCTCACTATGTATGCGCCGTCGCGGTGTGTAACCAATCACCAGTCAAGTTATTGTATATTGAGCAACCTCCGCTGTCTCTGATTGGTCCCTTAAAAATGGGTGTTGTCTAAAATACCAGTCTGGTTGAAAACGTGGAGTTTTCGTACGGCTCACTGTTTTGCAATGTGTAGGAACCAGTGGGGAATCCCCGCTCGTTTGGAAAGGTGCCAAGGAAAGGCAAGCAAATAGCATTTATTTTCAAAACGTGTTTAATCACGTTTCTTGAATGAAGTATCTGTACTGTATATTCAAGAGGTGAAATCAATAAAGAGCTTGGTACTTACTTACAAATATTTTCATAATTTCTTGAAAGAAATTTCCGTATTGTGTATCCAAGAGTTGACTTCAAGAAAGAAACTGTTACTTACTGAGAAATTTTTCTTAATTTCTTGAATTAAATTTCTACATCGTGTAGCTAAGTGAAAATTTTTTGTGATAAAGAGAAAAAAAACAATCTGGTTGAAAACGTGGAGTTTTCGTACTGCTCACTTTTTTGCAATGTGTAGAAACCAGTGGGGACTCCCCGCTCGTTTGGCAAGGTGCCATGGACAGGAAAGCAAATATCATGTAGTTTCAAAACGTGTTTAATCACGTTTCTTGAATGATGGATCTGTACTGTATATTCAAGAGGTGAAATCAATAAAGAGCATGTTACGAGAATTTTTTAATAATTTCTTGAATTAAATTTCTACATCGTTTAGCTAAGTGAAAATTTTTTGTGATAAAGAGAAAAAAAACAGTCTTGTTGAAAACGTGGAGTTTTCGTACTTCTCACTTTTTTGCAATGTGTAGAAACTAGTGGGGAATCCTCGCTCATTTGGAAAGGAGCCAAGGAAAGGGAAGCAAATAGCATGTAGTTTCAAAACGTTTTTAATCACGTTTCTTGAATGAAGTATCTGTACTGTATATTCAAGAAGTGAAATAAATAAAGAGCTTGTTACTTACTTACAAATATTTTCATAATTTCTTGAATGAAATTTCCGTATTGTGTATCCAAGAGTTGACTTCAAGAAGGAAATTGTTACTTACTGAAAATTTTTTCATAATTTCGTGAATTAAATTTCTACATCGTTTAGCTAAGTGAAAATTGTTTGTGATAAAGAGAAAAAAAACAGTTGTTCTGTTATTGAAATTTCCAGACTTCATTTACATGCAATAGATACCGAGAGTTCAATTACTCTTCTCCACAATGACTTCCAAGGGTATTATGACTCCTCCCCACACTGAATTCAGATGGTTTTAGGACTCATTCCCCAAGCCAAAACTCCAATCAACCTTGAGCGAAGGTATAAAAGTTTGATGAAGTATTTTTCTACTTAACAACTACATTAATAGCTTCGAAAAAGATAGGACTATATGACGCAGAGTTTATTAGTTTGAAAAAATGATCTTGTGGTGTTATATTTGAATGTGCATTTTTTTTATTGTATATGGAACTTGAAGAAACTGATTGTTATCATTGGAAAGTTAACTATAACATGTTTGAGTATGATAAAAGCTTGTGGAGTACTACGTTACGTCATATAAACAGACTGGGATTCTAAGATAGAGTGATTACACCACTTAATAATGCTGGTCAGGAACTTATAAATGTTCAGGTGGAAGTCAATGAAATTTGCAGCTTTTTCTGGGTTGAAGCACTCTACGTAAAGGGTAATGTACCTACAGATAAAGGTTTAATTCAAAAGTGTTACCTAAGGACTCCACTTAGCAATCTAGAAGAATTTAAGTGTCCTAAATTTGAAGAGGGTTATCACCATCCTGAAGACGAGGTCAGGTTCTTCGCGCAGTGGATACCTAAGAACATACCTGATCATGATAAATCCATAAGACATGTTAAAAACTATTCTATATCATGGGACCATCTCTTTGTGGATGTTTAAGAGGGAACTCTAAGTACTATTTTTATGTAAACATTTGTTGTTGTGTTTTTTTTTCTCAAAAAAAAAATATTTTAATACGTTTAAGCAATAAATATCTTTAAGCTTAACCCGTCTTTATTCTTTAGAATGGTTCTATTCTTTTCATTAAATTTTTAGATAATTGTAAGTAACTTTCACTTTCTTGAATTCAAGTCTTGAACACAAGGCCTATATTGGACTAAAGAGATCATTATAAAATCGAACGTTAGTGATAAACTACTCTTTTCTTCGTCATATAATTCATGCAACCTCTTGAGTGAAATTTAATGAAGAGTATAATACTTACGATACTTTGAATATTTCACTGATGTCTTAAGTATCTGTCAATAGATGTCGATAGAGAATTTATTCATTCTTATACATAGATTTTCTCTATGTTAGCCTATTTATCCGATATATGATGTATGTGAATTCCTTTTCTTACATCTCCGATGTTGTAATAGACATTCTAAACGTTCGATATGCTAGCTTACTCTAAAAATAATGAATACATAACAATGTAAGGCATAATATATTTTTAATGAAATAATGTCATGTAGAATATTAATACAAAAAATATATATTATTATACATTATTAATATCAATGAACAACTTGGGAAATTTTGAATCTGTTCCATAAAAGGGTTCACCATGTTCTCTCTTGATACTATAGCTATTGTCTTCTCTTAGTTCGTAATCAGTAGAATAATCATTATTCGATTTTGACTCATGCACAATTTTTATAGGTGTGTCATCGACAGGGTCAATATGCTTTTCGTCTTTGGTATTATTTGATTCATTGACTGTTTGATCAATAGCAGTAACGTTTGCTTGTACTTTGTTTTTCATCCATTCATCTTTATATTCCTTAGTGATATTTTCTGCCAATGCCCTTTTTATTTTTCTAGCAATTTCACTGTCTATTATCACACTATTTTTACACAGGTAACAGTTCCGGCACGTAGACAGGATATGGTTTATGATATTAGTAGAAGAGTAGGCCTTTCTTTTCGTCTTTGCTTTCATTTGAATGCTAATACCCGAAAGCTGACGAAATGGTTTAACATTGGGTAACATGTTACCACAAGCACTAGCAAGAAGCTACCCCTCTTTATCAACTACTATTTTTATGTTGGCATTCTCTTTGAGTGCAATCATCTCCGGAGATCTCAATCTCGCATAGCCACCATCATAAGAGTTGAATTTTTTTGATACTCCAAAGAAATTCAATTCCTTACTGTCATGACAATGCACGCATACGTTTCCGATAGTGCTACCACTTGTACTTGTTTAATAGTTTAAATACTTCTCCTTGTCAGCATTCAATGCTAAAATAACACTATCATGTGAACACACTTTCTTAAAATGCTTCATCTTCACTTTTTTAGAGATATTAGTTACGTGTTTATCGTTCCACCACTGCAGGTAGACGGCCAGAATCCAGAACTTTGTTGATTCATAAACTCAAAGCCGTTAGTGTATCTTGGGTGGAGTTTCCTGGTTTAAACCAAATTGATGAGTATAAGAAACGCTTTTTTTTCCAGAAACTGGAATAGTTGGTGCTGTTTGGGGTTTTCAAAAACTTTTGAAAAAACTGAAAAAATGGAGATAGGTCTATAATTTGCAGGATCAGCTCGAGAACCTCCGTTGTGCAAATGAACTCTTCTAGCTTTCTTTAGCCGTTCTGGAAAAGAACCCTTTTGCAGAGACAAATTGATCAGGTAAGTAAGAGGCTCTATGATTGACAAAGCCACTGCTTTTAGCACATTTCTGTGTAATCGGTCAAATCCAGAAGCAGAATCTCCTCTTAGGTTTTGTATAAGGAACAGAATTTCAGGTGGAGAGACAGGAGCGAGAGCCGTTGACTTGGTGCATGCTGGGCCTAGGTAATCTTTGAAAATCATAACTGGGTTTTCGATAGAATTTGCTTTTTTTTCCCCCTCTGCAAAATGGGATCCCAGTGCATTTGCAACGTTTTCAGGTCCCGATATAGTTTCCACAATTACAGATAATTTTGAAGGAAGCTCAGGCGGGGCGCTGCAGAGATGCAATAAAGATTTTACAACCTTCCATATCTTCCGTGAATCTTTCCCACTTTCAGATATTTTTCCAATGATATAATTTCTCTTTAACTTTACGTAAAATTGATCAAAGGCATTTCTTATATTCAACACAGTTCTCAAGCTTCGCTATGCAAGGGTCGTTTAAGTGATTAGTCCAAAGCTTATTCTCCTTATTAATAGACTGGAGCAGTCCATGACTAATCCAAGGGCTGAAGGGTTGATTTTTACGTCGAGTCATCTTTGTATACTTTTTAGAGCAGCAATCAGTATACTTTATCATAAAAATGTTATAAAATTCCTCATACCCTGCATCAATATCTTCTGTATTAATAACACTATCCCAGGATGTGCTCTCCAATTCCTGCTTATGGGTTTCTAGGCTCTCATCATTTAATTTCTACGTGACAAATCCCTGCCTAGGCGTGGCATTGGGCTTAGGACCTTTGTGGTGTATTTTAAAATTCGTCAGCAGAGGGAAGTGATCAAAAGTGTGAGATGGCAAGACAGAGACCGATATTGGATAAAGCGTTGAAAAAATGTTGTCAATCAATGAGTGGGAAATGGTAGTTACTCGAGTAGGTATCGTAGTTGAGGGGTACATGTTCGAAGCAGACATTATACTGAGCAGATATATCGCACCTGATGATAGAGGAAGAGTCAGATTGATGTTAAAGTCCCCCCATTACGATAGATTCGTTCCCTTGTCTCTCAAGAAGGTCAGATATTTGACCTAGGATTTCCAAGAACGAAGAGACAGATCCTGCCGGTAGAAGGTATACTTCTTCAAGTGTTATTTTCTTCTGCGGAGGTAAAATTATTTCCAAGAAGAGAGATTCATAAACTCCTTCGATATTCCGGGTTAATTCCTTATTGATGCAGGATGAGTATTCTTGACACGTGTAAATAGCCAAGCCTCCTCTATTCATTGTAGATCTGTTCAGGAATCGGGAAGAATGACCAGGTAATTCTAAAAGGGTATCGGCGTGTCTCGTTAAAAAAGGTTCACAAATCCTGACTTCATATGGCTACAGCTTTTGGCAAAACTTTGTCAAATCAGAAAATGAACAGCATAACCCTTGACAGTTATGCTGGAGAACAGTGAGCTGAGAGTCAGAGGGTCCCTAAGTCACATTACACACCTCTTCATATCGGCCCTTAGGAAATTTACTATTATCAAACATTAGGGAATCCGATTCATTACTAATTTCAACATCAAAAACTTTTTCCAGATCAAAAATTTTTCTCCCGACTCCATTAATCTTTCATTACTTTGACCTGCTGATGAGGAGGCGTTCCCCGGATGGCCAGAACAGGAATTCATAACTTACCACATAATCAAGAGAGGCAATGGCTGTACTTTTGAAAGGTGCAGTAGACCGCTTTGAAGTTTTCAAACCCGAACTTTTCTTACCACACTGAAAAAGAGAAAACAGATAATGACACACGAAAAGGAAAAACATCTCTTTGGATGATTAGAAAAAAACAACTTCAAGATTAAGCAAACGGCAAGTAAACAATAATACTCTCAGGGGGAGCAGTTATAATACTTTTAAATTATAATTCCTGGAATAAATCTCATAATTCTATAAAGTCTTGCTGAATTTACTTGAAAAGGGGATCTAGTAAAAGTCCTGCAGGAATTTCAAAAGCCTCCTAATGCTTCGAGAGCAACTTTTTCTCAAGTGATTCTGAAGGGCTCTTGAGACACCAATGGAAAAAAGATAGTCCTTGATTAGCTGACATGGAAAAGCGACAATCTTACATTCATTTTCTACCTAGATTCTGAAATGGACAAGTTTTGATTATTGTATGCGTTATCTTTAATTTTAACTTGAAATTAATTTTTGAGATTACGCAATTTTGTGCATTTCAAATATGATAAAAATCTACGTGAATTATGTTTGGTTGCTAAACCACCATCACGAAAACTGTTGGAAATTTAACGATGTTAGATACCAAACCGTTGAATTTAAGGGTCTACCTTTGCATTATATCTGAGAGAAAGGGGTTAGGTATACTTGATCAGAAATTGAACCAGGGAAAAACACCCCTTCTATGTATGTGATATAGACATCCTCGATATCTTACACGCAGGAAAACAAACTAACCTCAGAGGCGAGTTCATCATATTATGGCCTAAGCTGCAATCCCATATAGTCCGTATATGGTTGGGAAAAACAATTCCCCTAGAAATCAAAACCTTTTGACTTGGGCTATTCGTAACCAAAACCCCCAAAAAAGGAGTTTGGTAACAATATATACATCAGAATAATCGACTTTTTATGGTGATTGCAAATATATACAGTTAAGAAAGTTTAAATTTACCTGTGAAAAGCAACTAGTCTGATAAAATTTGGCTGATTAAAAAAAAAAGAGAAGACCTTCATAAGACAAATGATCTTGATAAATATTACACTATCAAATTCAGCATGTCAGAGTAGCCTATTAACACGGTTTTAAGCTCCTATCTACGAAATGTGAATTTTTACATATTTTCTAAAAAGGATAATCAAGGATGCGTTTTCATTCTTTAGTTTGTTGAATTTTAGGAAAGATTGCACGGAACATTAAAATGAAAATGTGCATTAAAATTAAGTCATAAGTTCTAGTGCCCTTTTTAAGTTACCAAAAAGATTTTGTCACAACAAAGTAGCTTTTTCTGCAATTTTGTGGAATAAAATTAGAGTTTTGCCCATAAGAGAGCTGGGCTGCTACTTTTTGAAAATTATGAGGTAGCTAATCGATTTAAGATTATTGTGAAACTAGATATTGAGCTTTCCACTTTAAGAGTCAGCAATACTGTGCGTTGTTACATTCGCTTCTAAAATATCACGTAGTCCATACAAAATAAACAGTTAATGGTAGAAATTGATTTTGAGGCTTCGTTTAGCTAAGCCGATTCACTCAATATGCTTACTCGATATTTATTTAATTATTGAAAATATCAAGTATTGATTCTCTCGGTACTCAATATTTTTTGTAGGCTACAATGATTAATGATTGCGAACTATGCTTTTAGGGTTGAGGGTCGGTGGGTCATTGTGTAGGTGGTAGGGGTGCGTGCCTAATGCCACCAAAAATAAATTTTATTCCAGCATTTTATAAATCTCTGTGAAGCTTCAAATAAATATAAGAGATTGTCTTGGAAAGTGGAGATAACAATTAATCTCTAAACTCCCCTCGTTTGGACTAAGACTGAGTTTGAGTGTTCTGGAGTAATTGCTCCCCTTTTATTGCAGAACAATGTTTACTTTGTAACTTACAACATTACAGTACATTTCACTTGAGGGGGGGGGGGGGTATTAGCGGAAATTTTGTTTTTGTCGTTGTCCAGATAGAAATATTTGCTTTTTGTTTATTTACTATAAATTACGCAGCTTGTGGTAACGAACTTTATGTAAGGACAAACTTGTTGTATAAGAAGCTAAGACTCTAAGAAAAGATTGATAAAATTATTTGCGTTAAAAGAATCGGTTTTCTATGTTGATTCCAAATAGAAAAAATTCATTAAGATTAAAGTTACTCACCAAAATCTGGAATCTTGAGAAACTTTGCCCAATTTTTGAATTTGAGGTAAACACCAGAAAAGGCGTGTGAATTTGATGAAAATACACCACTGGATTTAATATATAAAATAATTTAATTGCAGGTGTATGAAGCTGTAATATACAAAATATAGGATTTTTTTTATTTTGAAACAGTACTGGAACAAAGACTATTCATTCTAATAGAAAGCTGAAAATTTATATATAGGAATTTGATAGCAGTTAATGGATAAGAAAATTGGCTTTTTTATGCTGCATCCCAAACGACAAAATTAATCAAGTTTAATGTTATTCATCAAAAGCTTTGAGCCTGAGAAAATTTGCAAGATTTCCAAATAAAAAGGGCAAATGCTCCTAGAAAGACAAGAGTAGTATGCATCGTCTGGATTTGCTCGGAGGTATAGCAATTTCTATGTTATTCTATAGAAGCTCTACACCTTTTCAAAGAGATTCAGAGCTCCCTCACATGGCCTCTGGGTCAATCAGACAAGTTTCTGGGCCAACCAGACAGGTTTCTGGGCTAATAGGTGTATGGAAATACTGTGGGTACATATGGAATCCGGTTAATAGCCTGTAGCTTAAAAGTATCTGAGATCTCGCCCCAGTATCGCATACACTATTAGAGATATCAAAATGATATCTCATTTGCATTAAGCTAACTCAATTTGCGAAAAGTAATTCCATTTACACAACTCTGCTCTGATTGAATTGTCGCCAGCAATGGGATCGAAAATGAGATGTAATCACTGCTAAGCCTTTTGTTATTGCCAGAGGATTACCCAATTCACTTCTTAGTGTTAACTGACAGAGTTTCAAATACGAAGTTCCAAATACAGAGTTCCAATTTGATTGACATTTAAAAAGGGATAATGAGAATTGCAAATTAGAGTGTAGGATTTGTCAATTTTGGAGGGAAAATTAAAAATACTCAGAATCGAAAATAAATGAGATATGTCTCATGGGGAAGGCTTTGAGGCCCTTCGTTCACCCATTTCTGAGGGCAGGGGAGGGGGGGTTTAGGGACTCTGTTGTTTTATTCCATGTGATTTTTCTTTACTTGATGGTCATTCAAAAAGCGAGGATTTATGTTAAATAAATAATTTTTATACCTGTTAAAATAGCTTCAGGGGGTTTCAGGGACTCTTTTCTTTTATTCCTTGTGATTTTTCTTTACTTGACGATAATTAAAAAAGTGATGATTTCTGTTAAATAAATAATTCTTATAACTTTTAAAATAGATTTACGGGGTTTGAGGGACTCTGTTGTTTTATTCCATGTGATTTTTTCTTTACTTAGTATTCATTCAAAAAGCGAGGATTTCTGTTAAATAAATAATTCTTATACCTTTTAAAATAGCTTTACGGGGTTTGAGGGACTCTGTTGTTTTTATTCCATGTGATTTTTTCTTTACTTGATGGTCATTCAAAAAGCGAGGATTTCTCTTAAATAAATAATTCTTATATTTTTTCAGTTCAATTGAAAGCGAGGATTTCTGTTAAATAGATAATTCTTATACCTTTTTAAAATAGCTTTTCGGGGTTTGAGGGACTCCGTTGTTTTATTCCGTGTGATTTTTTCTTTACTTGGTGTTCATTCAAAAAGCGAGGATTTATGTTAAATAAATAATTCTTATACCTATTAAAATATCTTTACGGGGTTTGAGGGACTCCGTTGTTTTATTCCGTGTGATTTTTTCTTTACTTGGTGTTTATTCAAAAAGCGAGGATTTCTGTTAAATAAATAATTCTTATACCTTTTAAAATAACTTTACGGGGTTTTAGGAATAAAACATTAAGTTAGGAATAACTTTACGGGCAAGTCGACATAGCTTTATTTGATTTTTTAATGTTAATTTATACGAAGTGACGTGCGCGCATGTAACGTCGTCTAAATTAACCTTAAAAAAATGAAATAAAGCTATGTCGACTTTGCATGTCTCTCTCACTATGTATGCGCCGTCGCGGTGTGTAACCAATCACCAGTCAAGTTATTGTATATTGAGCAACCTCCGCTGTCTCTGATTGGTCCCTTAAAAATGGGTGTTGTCTAAAATACCAGTCTGGTTGAAAACGTGGAGTTTTCGTACGGCTCACTGTTTTGCAATGTGTAGGAACCAGTGGGGAATCCCCGCTCGTTTGGAAAGGTGCCAAGGAAAGGCAAGCAAATAGCATTTATTTTCAAAACGTGTTTAATCACGTTTCTTGAATGAAGTATCTGTACTGTATATTCAAGAGGTGAAATCAATAAAGAGCTTGGTACTTACTTACAAATATTTTCATAATTTCTTGAAAGAAATTTCCGTATTGTGTATCCAAGAGTTGACTTCAAGAAAGAAACTGTTACTTACTGAGAAATTTTTCTTAATTTCTTGAATTAAATTTCTACATCGTGTAGCTAAGTGAAAATTTTTTGTGATAAAGAGAAAAAGAACAGTCTGGTTGAAAACGTGGAGTTTTCGTACTGCTCACTTTTTTGCAATGTGTAGAAACCAGTGGGGAATCCCCGCTCGTTTGGAAAGGTACCAAGGAAAGGAAAGCAAATATCATGTAGTTTCAAAACGTGTTCAATCACGTTTCTTGAATGAAGTATCTGTACTGTATATTCAAGAAGTGAAATCAATAAAAAGTTTGTTACGAGAATTTTTTCATAATTTCTTGAATTAAATTTCTACCTCGTGTAGGTAAGTGAAAATTTTTTGTGATAAAGAGAAAAAAATCATTCTTGTTGAAAACGTGGAGTTTTCGTACTGCTCACTTTTTTGCAATGTGTAGGAACCAGTTGGGAATCCCCGCTCGTTTGGAAAGGTGCCAAGGAAAGGCATGCAAATAGCATTTAGTTTCAAAACGTATTTAATCACGTTTCTTGAATGAAGTATCTGTACTGTATATTCAAGAGGTGAAATCAATAAAGAGCTTGTTACTTACTTACAAATATTTTCATAATTTCTTGAATGAAATTTCCGTATTGTGTATCCAAGAGTTGACTTCAAGAAAGAAATTATTACTGACTGAGAATTTTTTCATAATTTCTTGAATTAAATTTCTATATTGTGTGGCAAAGTGAAAGCCGTTTGTGATAAAGAGAAAAAAAGAGTTGTTCTGTTATTAAAATTTGCAGACCTCATCTACATGCAATATATACCAATAGTTCAATGACTCTTCCCTGCGATTATTCCTAAGGGTTTTATGAATCATTCCCATAATGAATTCAGATGGTTTTATGGCTCATTCCCCTAGCCAAAACTCCAATCAACCTTGAGCGAAGGTATAAAAGTTTGATGAAGTATTTTTCTACTTAACAACTACATTAATAACTTCGAAAAAGATAGGACTATATGACGCAGAGTTTATTAGTTTGAAAAAATGATCTTGTGGTGTTATATTTGAATGTGCATTTTTTTTATTGTATCTGGAACTTGAAGAAACTGACTGTTATCATTGGATAGTGAAGTATAACATGTTTGAGTATGATAAAAGCTTGTGGAGTACTACATTATGTTATATAAACAGACTGGGATTCTACGATAGAGTGATTACACCACTTGATAATACTGGTCAGGAACAGAGAAATGTTCAGGAGGAAGTCAGTGAAATTTGCAGCTTTTTCGGGGTTTAAGCACTCTACGTAAAGGGCAATGTACCTACAGATAAAGTTTTAATTCAAAAGTGTGATCCTAGGATTCCACTTCAATCTAGAAGAGTTTAAGTGTCCTAAATTTGAAGGGGGTTATCACCATCCTGAAGACGAGGTCAGGTTCTTCGCACAGTGGATACCTAAGAACATACCTGATCGTGATAAATCCATAAGACATGGTAAAAACTATTCTATATCATGGGACCATCTCTTTGTGGATGTTTAAGAGTGAACTCTAAGTACTATTTTTTATGAAAACATTTGTTGTTGTGTTTTTTTTCTCAAAAAAAAATCCGCTTTCACATGCAGTTAACAAGTATCTTTAATATTAACCTGCCCTCTTTCCTAAGAACGGTTCAGTACTGTTAATTATAATGTTTATAATTGGTAAGCAAATAACGCCGTCTATATTTCGTTTCTTGACAACAATACCTAGATTGGACTCGAGAGGTAACTATAAAATCGCTTCTTAGTGATGCGAAACTTTTTTCTTCCTCATAAAATTTCGAGAGACATAATGAAATAGCCCCAAGACGGAGTCCGCTAATTCCGATACTTTGAATTTTTAACTTCTGTCCCACCTATATGTCAATAGATGTTGATAGAGAATTTATTCATTCTTATACATAGATTTTCTCTATGTTAGCCTATTTATCCGATATATGATGTATGTGAATTCCTTTTCTTACATCTCCGATGTTGTAATAGACATTCTAAACGTTCGATATGCTAGCTTACTCTAAAAATAATGAATACATAACAATGTAAAGCATAATATATTTTTTATGAAATAATGTCATGTAGAATATTAATAAAAAAAATATATATTATTATACATTATTAATATTAATGAACAACTTTGGACATTTTGAATCTGTTCCATAAAATGGTTCACCCTGTTCTCTCTTGATATTATAGCTATGGTGTTCTCGTAATTAGTATTAGGCATAATGGTCTTCATTACATTCTGAAACATAACCAATTCTAATTTATGTGCTATCAACAGAGTCAATTTACTTCTTGCGTTTGGTCTTATTTGATTCATGGACTCTTTTATCGAGTGCAGTGACGTTCGAAGACCTTTCATTTTTCATCCATTCATCTTTATATTCCTTAGTGATATTTTCTGCCAATGCCCTTTTTATTTTTCTAGCAATTTCACTGTCTATTATCACACTATTTTTACACAGGTAACAGTTCAGGAATTTAGACAGGATATGGTTTATGATATTAGTAGAAGAGTAGGCCTTTCTTTTCGTCTTTGCTTTCATTTGAATGCTAATACCCGAAAGCTGACGATATGGTTTAACATTGGGTAACATGTTACCACAAGCACTAGCAAGAAGCTACCCCTCTTTATCAACTACTATTTTTATGTTGGCATTCTCTTTGAGTGCAATCATCTCCGGAGATCTCAATCTCGCATAGCCACCATCATAAGAGTTGAATTTTTTTGATACTCCAAAGAAATTCAATTCCTTACTGTCATGACACTGCACGCATACGTTTCCGATAGTGCTACCACTTGTACTTGTTTCATAGTTTAAATACTTCTCCTTGTCAGCATTCAATGCTAAAATAACACTATCATGTGAACACACTTTCTTAAAATGCTTCATCTTCACTTTTTTAGAGATATTAGTTACGTGTTTATCGTTCCACTGTGTAAAAAATATTGATTTAATACATGCAATAAACTAGGTAGTGTCGATAACTGGCCATAGAGCAATAACGGGAAAGCCACATTGTGTCTCTGGGCAAGCATAGAGTACAATTGTTAGAGCCATAAAAATATCTGTCGAGGAGGTATCATTAGCAATAACCTATTTCTAATGAAGCATATCAAGTTACCTGTTTACCGGGTACTAGATAACTACCGTTTTTACTCCCCCTAGCATTATATTGACTTAAACTGAAAATAATTGAATGGAAGAAATATAAGAATTATTTATTTAACAGAAATCCTCGCTTTTTGAATGACCATCAAGTAAAGAAAAAATCACACGGAATAAAACAACAGAGTCCCTCAAACCTCGTAAAGCTATTTTAAACGGTATAAGAATTATTTATTTAACAGAAATCCTCAATTTTTTGAATGACCATCAAGTAAAGAAAAAATTGCATGGAATAAAACAACAGAGTCCATCAAACCCCGTAAAGCTATTTTAAAAGGTATAAGAATTATTTTTTTAACAGAAATCTTCGCTTTCAATTGAACGGAAAAAATATAAGAATTATTTATTTAACAGAGATCCTCGCTTTTTGAATGAACATCAAGTAAAGAAAAAATCACACGGAATAAAACAACAGAGTCCCTCAAACCCCGTAAAGCAATTTTAAAATGTATAAGAATTATTTATTTATCAGAAATCCTCGCTTTTTGAATGACTATCAAGTAAAGAGAAAATCACATGGAATAAAACAAATGAGTCCCTCAAACCCCGTAAAGCTATTTTAAAAGGTATAAGAATTATTTATTTAACAGAAATCCTCGCTTTTTGAATGAACACCAAGTAAAGAAAAAATCACACGGAATAAAACCACAGAGTCCCTCAAACCCCGTAAAACCATTTTAAAAGGTGTAAGAATTATTTATTTAACAGAAATCCTCGCTTTTTGATTGAACATAAAGTAAAGAAAAAATCACATGGAATAAAACACCGGAGTCCCTCAAACCCCGTAAAGCTATTTTAAAAGGTATAAGAATTATTTATTTAACAGAAATCCTCGCTTTTTGAATGAACACTAAGTAAAGAAAAAATCACATGGAATAAAACAACAGAGTCCCTCAAACCCCGTAAAGCTATTATAAAAGTTATAAGAATTATTTATTTAACAGACATCATTGCTTTTTTAGTGAAACTCAATTAAAGAAAAAATTATATTGGAATAAAAGAACAGAGTCCCTCGAACCCCGTGAAGTTATTTTAACAGTTTTAAGAATCATTTATTTAACAGAAATCCTTGCTTTTTGAATTAACAAAAAGTAAAGAAAAAATCACACGGAATAAAACAACAGAGCCCCTCAAACCCTGTAAAGCCATTTTAAAAGGTATAAGAATTATTTATTTAACAGAAATCCTCGCTTTTTGTATGAACATCAAGTAAAGAAAAATCACAATGAATAAAACAACGGAGTCACTCAAACCCCGTAAAGATATTTTAAAAGTTATAAAAATTATTTATTTAACAGAAATACTTGCTTTTTGAATGGCCACCCAGTAAAGAAAAATGATACGGAATAAAACAAGAGAGTCACTCAAGACTCTTAAAGCTATTTTAAAAGGTGTAAGAATTATTTATTTAACAGAAATCCTCGCTTTTTGAATGACCATCAAGTAAAGAAAAAATCACATGGAAAAAAACAGCAGAGTCCCTCAAACCCCCTAAAGCTATTTTAAAAAGGTATAGGAATTATTTATTTAACATAAAGCGACGATTTTATAATGACCACCAAGTAAATAAAAAATCACACGGAACAAAACAACAGAGTCCATCGAACCCCGTTAAGCAATTTTAAAAATTATAGGAATTATTTATTTAAAAGAAATCCTCGCTTTCAATTGAACGGAAAAAATATAAGAATTATTTATTTAACATAAATCCTCGCTTTTTGAATGAACACCAAGTAAAGAAAAAATCACACGGAATAAAACAACAGAGTCCCTCAAACCCCGTAAAGCTATTTTAAAAGGTATAATAAATATTTATTTAACAGAAATCCTCGCTTTTTGAATGACCATCAAGTAAAGAGAAAATTACATGGAATAAAACAACAGAGTCCCTCAAACCCCGTAAAGCTATTTTAAAAGGTATAAGAATTATTTATTTAACAGAAATCCTCGCTTTTTGAATGAACACCAAGTAAAGAAAAATCACACGGAATAAAACAACTGAGTCCCTCAAACCCCGTAAAGCTATTGTAAAAGGTATAAGAATTATTTATTTAACAGAAATCCTCGCTTTTTGAATGAACACTAAGTAAAGAAAAAATCACATGGAATAAAACAACAGAGTCTCTCAAACTCCATAAATCTATTTTAAAAAGGTATAAGAATTATTTATTTAACAGAAATCCTCGCTTTTTGAATGAACACCAAGTAAAGAAAAAATCACACGGAATAAAACAACAGAGTCCCTCCAGCCCCGTAAAAACATTTTAAAAGGTATAAGAATTATTTATTTAACAGAAATACTCGCTTTTTTAATTACTAACTAGTAAAGAAAAAACAACAAGGAATGAAACAACGGAGTCCCTCAAACCACCTAAATCTATTTTTAAAAGTTATAAGAATTATTTATTTAAAATAAATACTTGCTTTTTGAATTAAAAAGAATTAAAGAAAAAATGATACGGAATAAAACAACAGAGTACCTCCAGCCCCGTAAAGCCATTTTAAAAGGTATAAGAATTATTTATTTAACATAAATCCTCGCTTTTTGAATGACTATCAAGTAAAGAAAAAATCACATGGAATAAAACAACGGAGTCCCTCAAACCACGTAAAGGTATTTTAAAAGGTATAATAATTATTTATTTAACAGAAATCCTCGCTTTTTGAATGACCATCAAGTAAAGAAAAAATCACATGGAATAAAACAACAGAGTCCCTCAAACCCCCCCTCCCCGGCCCTCAGAAAAGGGGGAACGAAGGGCCGCTGAGTCTTTCCCCTGAGGCAGATCCCATTTATTTTCGATTCTGAGTATTTTTGGTTTTCCCCCCAAAATTGACAAATCCTACACTCCAATTTGCAAATCTCATTACCCCTTTTTAAATGTCAATCAAATAATTCTGATTATAGTTTCCAATTTTGTAATAACAAAAAAAAAACCTGTCTGCTTTTCAAAATGTTCGTATTTGGAACTCTGTCAGTTAACACTAAGAAGTGAATTGGGTAATCCTCTGGCAATAACAAAAGACTTAGCAGTGATTACGTGTCATTTTCGATCCCATTGCTGGTGCCAACTCAATCAGAGCAGAGTTGTGTAAATGGAATTTCTTTTCGCAAATTCAGTTAGCTTAATGCAAATGAGATATCATTTTGATATCTCTAATAGTGTATGCGATACTGGTGCGAGATCTCAGATACCTTTAAGCTACAGGCTATTAACCGGATTCAATATGTACCCACAGTATTTCCATACACCTATTAGCCCAGAAACCTATCTGGTTGGCCCAGAAACTTGTCTGGTTGACCCAGAGGCCATGTGAGGGAGCTCTGAATCTCTTTGAAAAGGTGTAGAGCTTCTATAGAATAACGTAGAAATTGCTATACCTCCGAGCAAATCCAGACGATGCATACTACTGACAAGTGATCCCTATTAAAATCACACCGTTCAATTTAGCAAGCAAGGGAACTGCACTGA
The DNA here is from genome assembly GCF_049724085.1 of Artemia sp. Qi Xiang Cuo. Lineage (NCBI taxonomy): Eukaryota > Metazoa > Arthropoda > Branchiopoda > Anostraca > Artemiidae > Artemia > Artemia sp. Qi Xiang Cuo. The sequence continues at coordinate 27,220,924 of NC_142794.1, read as the reverse complement.
ATTGGTTCCAAGCTCCTATCTACAAAAATGTGGAATTTTTCCACAAGAAAGTCCACGGACGTAGTAGGTTAACCTTAGATTTCTATCGAATTTGAATATTTAGGAATTTTGCCCTTTTCCTAGCCCTAATGCAATATCTAATCCTTCCAGGATAGATTCCTAGCCCTGATTGCACTTTCCTTGGACATAATTCAATATATCATCCGTCCTGACAGATAATTATTGAACGTGACCTTTCTAGAGATTTTGTATGCTTAAATTTTACACTTTTATTAGCCGTAATTCCATATCTAACATTTCCTGATAGATCAGCTATTCCTCACTTCTTGCACCTAGTTAGAAATTTTAATGTTATGTAAGTTACACAGGTAGAACCTTTAACGTTACCAATTTTATTACACAGTCCCAACTTATATTTTAAGTGTCAAATTTCCATCCTTTTCCATCCTCGTCTCCATTTTATGTAAGTTGTTCTTTTTCCAGTCTAAACAAATGTTCTCTTTTGCTAGACTCGATGGAATTTAAAGTAAACGATGGAATTTAAAGTAAATCGGGAAAATGTTTTACACTTTTTTTCAAGCTTCAAATTTTGGAGCTGGGGTCATGAATAAACAATGTTTAGATCTAAAATGTGATAAAGAATGGCCCTTTTTTGGGCGCCTACCTTTGGGCAGGCCAGCCCAAAAAGAAATATTCTATTTGCCCACATAGAAATATTTTACGATATTTGCTCCAACTGACCCCCTGACCTAAAGATATACGACTCTAAGTCTAAAATTGTTAATAAAATAAAGTTTCTTATAATGTTTTTGGCTGTTGGTGGGGAACCACTATTTATACTACACATCATATTGTACATTTAAGCAAGCTCCTTTAAGCAAGACCTTACAGATACAACTTTCAAGCTAATTTAAAAACAATTGTCCTATTTTAGCGTCAATTCGAAGGCCTGTACTTCAAGTCTATGTCGTAGAATTAATATCCTCTTGCCAAATGGCATCAGACCATAACTTTCTAGGAAAAAAGCATTTTCTGACCTGGAAACAGCAAATGTGACAACAAGGAGATCTTATAGGGAGGAGGTCCCATTGCTCGAACAAATTTCATGCACTAATGTGCCCTTTATAAGTATTTTTTTTATCTTTAAAAGTAAGGATACCTTGCCCTTAATTGCTAAAAAAAAACTTTGGAAATTTTTACTATTTAGCTATTAGACAAAAAACTTATAAGTAATATTCTATTAGGCCCTACAAACAAAGTCCTAACACGGTGTACTACCGAAGTTATCAATCTTGCGCATCTGGTATGTCGAGCATCTGGTACTGCGTCATCATCAATATTGTCGATGAAACAATGCCGTGATCATAAGCGCACAGTACCCCCAGGGTCCCTTCAACAAATACAAGCGCATAGTACCCCACCAGTCCTACGCCATACATAGCATTATTTCAGTTTCTGGTGATAAGAGTGTTTCAAGGAAACATTGCTTTCCAGGTGTTATTTCTAGGTGAAATGGGCCTTTGAATACAAGCGCAAAGTCCTATATGTGTTGTACTATTCCTACAACACATATAGCGTCCCCTCAGCTTCCGGTCATAAGAAAATTTCCAGGAAACATCGCTTGCAAAGTTTATTTTCTCGGTGAAACAATTCAACAAATACTACAACAGCCTATACCATTGTGTTATCTCAGCTTCCGGTGATGGATACATCCGATTGCCAAATATTTACCCAAAGTAATAGACAGTCTTATTGTTAACTTCAGTTATAAATGGCGACATGTTTAATTTTCCAACGATACATTTTCCAGTTTCTAAGCAGTTTTTCAAATGATTTTATGGAATTAATATATGGTTTAGGAATCGAAAATGAGGCCCAAGATTTCCTATGGTAAAAGAACGACGCGTTAGTTGAGTGAGCCAACAAGTCATTGATAATATTATGTTCTTAGAAATACATTCTAGGTAATCAATGTATTGTTTCTGGGACGCTAGCCGACTGATGTTAACCGTCAATATATTGTAACCAGTTAATTGCACTATCGATTTCTCAATTGGATATGGATATATGGTAAATACAAACAGTGATTTTTTTTCCAGGTTCCTTTTATGGCATCATTCGGAAAACATGCATTCCACAGTGGTTAAAGATACTTGCTTAACAGACATATTTTTTGACGGTCAATGAAACTTGTTTCTATCTCCAAAGGTTGTAATGATTACAACCAGCCAGGTATCCTTTTTGTAATGTAATGGACCTGAGCACAACGGTTTTCCATTACCGAGGCTTTCGCATGACTTTGTGTCCCAACATTCAAATCCAGGGACCTAAGCCCTTTCCCGAACCCCAGCACACCCTTCCGTTTTTTTAATCTCGAATTCTTTTCGACCTAGATTTTTTTGAGGAAATAGAATTTTTTTACTTAGAATTTGGGACTTAGAATTTTTTCGGACTTACAAATTTTTTGAACTTAAAATTTTTGTTTGGGACTTGGATGGGACAAGGGGTCCCGCATGGGAATGTGGGGACCCAAACTTATGCGCAATCCCCGGTAATGGAAAACCGTTTTGCTCAGGACCATTACATTACAAAAAGGATCCTTGGACGGTTGTAGTAATTACAGTTATTGGAGATCGAAGCAAGTTTCATTGACCATCAAAAGGATAAGTCTATCCAGCAAGCGTTTCAAATCACTGTGGTATGCATATTCTCTGAATGATGCCAAAAAAGACACCCGCAAAAAAAAAATCACTGATAGCATTTACCATATATCTATCTCCAATTGAGAAATTGATTGCGCAATTAACTTGTTACGATATAGTGATGCTTAACATCAGTTGGCTAGGGTCCCAGAAACAATACGTTGATTGACTAGAATGTAGTTATAAGAACATAATATCATCAATGACTTGTTGGCTCAGTCAGTTAATGTGTCGTTATTTTACCATAGGGATTATTGGGTCTCACGTTCGATTCTTACACCAGACAAAAATTTCATAATATCATTGGTAATTCTGCTTAGAAGCTAAAAAAATGTATCGTTGGAAAAGAATACATGTCGTCATCTATAAACGTAGTTAACAAAAACACCGTCTACTACTTTGGTTAAACCTTTGGTATTCGAATTTATCCATCACCGGAAGTTGAGATAACGCAATGGTACAGGCTTTCGTAGTATTTGTTGTATTGTTTCAGCGAGAAAATAAGCTTGGAAAGCAGACTGTAATTGGAATGCAGACGGTAGTAAAGGAGGTTGGAGGATCCTGAAAACGTCAGAAAAAAAACTATTAAAGTTTTAATATCCTAAGGGAAGTTTGAAGGGACTAAAGGAAGCCAGAAGGGACTATGAAAGTCGGTAAGGAATAAGCAAAGTTGGAAAGTTTTATAGCTAGGGGAGTGTGATTAAAGCTTAAAATGTTGTGTTTTTATCCCAAAATTTCCAATCCCAAAGTGATAAATGTCGTTTCCCTATTTATATACATTTTTTGACGTTTTAGACCACCTCCCTCCTAATAAATATTTAGAGGGGCACATTATTTCAGGGATGATTGTCATTCTTGAAGCATTGTTTTAAAGTATGAAACTGGAATTGAGAAAAGGGGGATTGAAAGAGCGGGTAGTAGCCCTCATTCACAATTAAGCTATCCTTTAATCTATCAGCTCGATGAAACAAACTGTAAGTATAGAGAAAACCTTGTCAATACAAATCAAAATGTTAAAAAAGTAGATTTGAGTATAATATATTTAACAAAAAAATTATTGTCCAGGCTGATTCTAAATATTCGAAATGTATTTACATATGATTAGATTTTCCTAAATAAAATTTTAGAAGCATTAATAAATGTTTGGATGTTTCAAGTGTTCAGGGAACAAGAATATGTTTGAAAATTAATCTTAAGAATACTCTTTCACATTTATTAGTGAATAAATCAAGGTGAAGGTTGAACAAGAAGGTTGACAAGAGGTAACAAGAAGGTACATCAAGGAGACTGCTCCTCTTAAATAGATGGTATCAGAGGCAACGCTATAACATCGCCTATTGTAAATTCCATAAGGCTTCAATTATTGTATTTTTTTTTACCACAGGCACTTCATGTGGAAGGGTGGTCATATAAAATTTGCGGGGGGGGGGGGAGGGGTCATTCTATTGTAAATAGATAGTTCTAGTGCCCTTTTTAAGAGTCACAAGTGATCTTAGTGCAACTAGCCCCCCATGCCGTTTTTCCCCATATGCATCCGATAAAAATATTGAGATAGTAATTTTGTTAAAATAGTTCAAAGATCAGATAATAAAAATTCCAGGGTCGACAAGGAACCCCAGAGCCCAGGGGCTGGTGTTGTAAGTTATGGCCGGCGGACATGCAACGGTTTTATGGAATGGTCGTATAAACTTTAGAGGGTGCTCATTTGATTGGGAATTTTAAGTTCTAGTTCAATCTTTGAGAGTCAAAAGTTTTTGGAGGGCAACTAGCTCCCCCATATCTTTTTTTCACAAATGTATCCCAGAAAAAATTTTGAAATAGCCATTTTGTTCAAAATAGCTCAAAGATCAGATAACAAAATTCCAGGGTCAACACAAGCCCCCAGGGTCAGGGGGTATGTGTTGTCAGTTATGTCCCGGAGATATATAAATATTCTTATGGAAGGGGTGGTCGTATAAACTTCAGAGTGGTTGCATAAACTTCAGCTCATTTGATTTGAAATTAAAATTTCTAGCACCATTTTTAAGAATCAAAAGTGATAGGAGGGCAGCTAGCCCTCCGCCAAGCCCTTTTTCACCATATATCTCCGATCAAAATTTTGAGATGTCCATTTGTTCAATATAGTTCAAAGATCAGATAACAAAATTTCCGAGGTCGACACAACCCCTCAGACCCAGGCAGGAAGTGTTGTAAGTTTTAACCCTTGGGTATGTAAGATGTTTATGCATGGGGTGGTCGTATAAGCTCCAGAGAGGCTCTTTTGATTGGAAATCGAAAGTCCTAGTTCCCTTTTTAGGAGTCAAAAGAGGTCGAAGAGCATCTATCCCCCCACGCCCTCTTTTCCCCAAATTTATCCAAACAAAATTTTTAGATAGCGATTTGTTCAGAATAGTCCAAAGATCAAATAACAAAAGCTTCGGGTTCAAAACATCTCCCCAGAGCCCATGAGAAAGGGTTTCATATATATGCCCTGGGGGCATGTAATGTTTTGAAGGAAAAAGTGGTCGTACAAACTTCGAAGGGGGCTCAAATGATTAGAAATTGAAAGTTCTATTTCTATTTTTAACAGTCAAAAGTAATCAGGCAGCAACTAGCTCCCTCCCCCACATCCTCCTCTTCCCAAAAGAATTTTATTGTATTTTGATCAAAATAGACCAAAGATTATGCAGGAAAAATTCTGGGCTTTACAAAACCTCCCAAAACTCCGGGGTTAAGTATTTTAAGTTATGCCCCTTGGCATATAAGATTTTTGTGGAAGGGGTGGTCTTACAAACTTTCGAGGGGGATTTTTCAATTTAAAATTAAAATTGTTAGTTCCCTTTTGAAGAGTCTAAGGAACCCAGAGGGCAGCCACCAGCCCCCCCCCCTGTCCCCTTTTTACAAAATATATCCTGTAGAATTTTTGAGATAAAAAATTTGTTCAAGATAGACTAAAGATCATATAACAATACTTGTAGGTTGACACAACCCGCCAGAGCCAAGGGGCAAGGATTGTAATTTATACCCCAAAGATATATAAAGTTTTTATGATAGGGGTGGTAGTGTAAACTTCGGAGGGGGTTGGTTTGACAAGGAATTGAAAGTTATAGTTCCATTTTAAGAGTCAAAATTGATCAGAGGGCAAATAGCTCCCCCTTTTCCCCCAAGTGAATTTGATAAAAAAAAGTTTAGGTTGCTATTTTGTTCAAATTAGTATATGTATCATATAAAAATGCTTTTGGTGTTGAGACAGCCCTGCAATGCCCGGGGTCAAGAGTTTAAAGGTATTCCAAAGGGGGCATACAAGGTTTTATGGATAGGAATGGTCGTATAAACTTTGAAGGAGGTTCATTTGATTGGAAATTGAAAGTTATAAGTTCTTCATTTTAAGAGCCCAAAGTGATCAGAGGGCAACAGTCCCCCCATGCCCTCTTTTTCCTGGGTGCATCCGAAATGTGTTCTATTTAGTCTAAAGAATATATAACAATGCGTTTGTGGTTGATACAACCCCCAGAGCCCTGGGGCAAAGGTTGTAAATTTTGCCGCAGGGGAATATAAAATCTTTATGGAAAAAGTTGCCATATAAACTTTAGACGGGGCTGATTTAATTGGAAATTGGAAGCTCTATTGCCCTTTTAAAGAGTAAAAAGTGATCACTCCCCTCCATGCGGTCTTTCCCCAAATGCATCTGAACTAACTTTTGAGGTAGCCATCTTATTCAGAATAGCCCAGAAATTAGTTGACAATGCCTTCTGAGTTGACACAATCCCCAGAGCACGTGACAATGGCTGTAAGTTATGGGTCAGTAGCATATCAGGTTTTTATGAAAGTGGTAGTCGTATAAATCTTGGAGGAAGCTTTTTGAAATAGACATTTTGCGTAAAATAGGCCAGAGTTTGGGATTGAAAAATCCTGCATAGCCCCCAGAGCATGTTTTGTAACTTTTGCAAGTTGCCCGTTTTTAACATATAGTATTTTTTAGAAGGAGTGGTCATGTCAACTTTGGAGGGGGCTAATTCTATTGGAAATGGAAAATTTTAGTTATTTTTTTAAGAGTCAAAAGTGATCAAAAGGCAACCAGCCATTACCACTCCCTTTTCCTTAAAGGAATCCGGTAAAAATTTTGAGATCGCCACTTTGTTCAAAATGGTCCAAAGGCCAAATAACTATAAAGGCCAAATAACTATGCTTCCTAGTTTGAACCTCCCTCCCAGCCCCCAAGGAAATAGCTGTCAGTTATGCAAGATGCTTTTTGTTAATTTGATACATAGTTTACTTTGACCATCGGATTTACTGATTTACGAACAGCTTTGATTTACGAGGCAAGGGCTGTAAGTTATGCAAGTTACTTTGATTCTTTATTTACTTTGAAACTATGTTAAATTTGATACTAAATTTACTTTGATACTTTTTTCTACTTTGATACTTGGTTTACTTTGATACTTTGTTTACTTTGTTACTTTGCCCTTTTTGTGAGTCCAAAGGGATTAGAAGGTAACCACCCCCTCCCCCCTTCGCGCACTTCTTTCCCCAAATGCATTCGATTAAAATTTTTAAATAGTCATTTTGCTAAAAATAAGTTGGCAAGGGTTGTAAGTTATGCAAGTTACTTTGATTCTTCATTTACTTTGAAACTATGTTTAAGTTGATACTTTATTTACTTTGATGCCTTTTTTACTTTGATACTGTGTTTACTTTGTTACTTTATTACTTTGATACTACCTTTGAAACTTTGATAGAACTTTGATAAAACTTTGATGTTGAAAAACAAATTTGTTTTGAAATAGGGAATTTTGAAAAACTTAAAACTTTGGCAATTAAAAACCAACAGAGATTACTTAAAAAACAATTCTGGAAATAAAGGTTTTCAAAGAAAAGTAAGGCCATATTAAAGTTAAGATCAGCAAAAATAAATATCAATAACAATTCAAACTTAAAACGACCAAAACTTACTATTGAAGTATAAATTAAACCCAAAACGAACGGGATTAAATAAACAATTGTGCCAAAAAGACACAATAGGTACCATGTAAATAATAAATAAATATTAAAACGAGTAAAACTTATATTGAATATGCAAATCAGTTACAAAACGAACAAAAAATCTCTTACTATTAAAGAATAAATAAAACTCAAAATGAACAGAAATTAGATAAACAATGATGACAAACGAACATACAAAATGTAGCCTACTAGTATAAATGAATAAATAAATATCAAAACAAGTAGGCCTAAAACTTAAATTGTATATATAAATCAAGCTTGAAATGAAAAAATCACTACAAACAAGAGTTTGGCTTCTGTACTTTTCCCTAACTGTAAAAGTATAAGGCCTATTGTGTCATTGTTACTTTACTGAGAACTATACGTGTCTTAAACAGTCTTGGAAAGAACTACAAAAATTCAACCGAATATTTTATATATAATGATATAATTTGCTGGAAGCAGCTCATCAGTTCAAGATTTGATTTCAGTGTAATATTTATTTTATGTTTAATATTGTAATAAGCACAAAAGAAAATACTTTTAATATAGTCTGTTTTCAGTAAAGCACCAATGACACGATGGGCCTTATACTTTTACCGTTAGGGAAGGGTGCAGTAGCCAAACTCTTGTTTGTAGTGATTTTGTTTTAGTTTTAAGCTTGACTTGCATATCTAATTTACGTTTTACTCGTTTTAATAATTTTTATCCATGGTATACTAGTACTTCTTGTATGTTTGTTTGCTATGATTTTTTTTTGCTCTGAAAAAAAAATTGTTCGTTTTAAGCTTGATTTGCATATTCAATTTTATTTTTACTCATTTTTAGATTAGATTTTTCATTTATATGGTACCTATTGTATAGGTGTTGGCTATGATGCTTTTTTTTAATTTTTGTTCGTTTTGGGTTTCATTTATTCTTTAATTAGTAATTTCTGGTCGTTTTAAGTTTGAACTATTATTGATATTTATTTTTTCTTATTTTAAGTTTAATATGACCTTTAGTTTTCTTCGAAAAACTTCTTTTTTGGAAAGTTTTTCTATTAAGCATGAGTAAAGATAGTGGGTGGAGGCATATATATAAAGAAAAATAGTTGAAAAAATCAAAGTTGAAAAAAAAACTTAAAATAATTGGAATATCAGTCTTCAAATCAAGATTAAAGTACAGAAAGCCACGGTAACAACGGTGGTCAAGATGGTTGTGAAACCTGGAGACTTTGAAAATTAGAGGTAGATTTTTGAAATGTTTTTCAGGGGACATGTCTTCACATGGTCTTAGGCACCCAGTTGATTGATATGTAATAAAATGTAAGAATATGTGATTTGATCCTCAAAAGCCATAATGAATGGAGGGTTGAAATGGCTAGGACATGCCTTGCAGATAAGCGATAACAGACTGCCAACATTGTTGTTTTGCATACCCATTTGGGGCCCAACACAAAACAGGTCGTTTCCGAATGGGCTGAAAAAAAAAAACTAGAGCTTCAGTTTCAGAACTTCATAGAAGGGGAAACTATTGGATCTTTTAATAAATTAAAAGTTTTTTTAACTGAAAGTAACGAGCAACATTAAAAATTAAAACGAACAGATGTCCCCTACTCAACGTCTCACTCTTTACTCTAAAGTTTATTATTGTTTTAAAAAAATAGAGTTTTGAAAAAGAGTCAAACTTTAGCGTAAAGAAGGAGGTGTTGAGGAGAGGACAGCTCTTTTAATATATGGAATAATTTCTGTTCGTTTTAAGTTTTAACGTCGCTCCTTACTTTCAGTTAAAAAAACTTGTTTTTTTAAACTTAATTTCTGAACGTTTTTGAATTAATGCAGATTTTTATTTTGGCTCAACGTACATGAATGATTAAAACGCAATTTGTAATATTAATTTTACTTATTTTTGGTTAAACGGCTTTCTCGAAAGTTGTTTAATTTTAATTACGAATGTTTTTATTAGTAATAAATATACGTAACTTAGGAATTAACTTACTTAACGAACTTCTATGTTCATATATTTTTATTACTTATATTATGGGGTTCGCCCCCTAGTCAATACCTCGCTCTTTTCGTTAATGTTGGAATTTTGTTCCAATTCTTTAAAATTTCCGCTTAATCACAAAGCCGTTAATTATAATAAATATCTCTTATGAATGTGCTACAAAAATGTTAACGTAAAGAGTGAGGTATTGACTAGAGGGCGAACCCAATCATGTACATAATAGTTTTTGTTCGTTTTAAGTTTTGATGTTTCTCCTTACTTTCAGTTGAAAAACTTGTTTTTTTTTTAAATTTAATTTCTGATCGCTTTTTTAAATAATTCTGGGAAATGATAATCCCCCTTCATAGCAATTCCCCTTCCCCCATGAAAACTTCCTCCACAAAAATATCCTCCGACGAGGAGATCTCGACTTGATACAACTTATATATTTGAAATCCACATAAAAATGTAATTCTTTTGATGTATCTATTGGTATAGAAAATCTAGTTTTTAGAGTTTAAGTACTGTTTGATTGGCGAGGAGGAGAATGTACAGCTGTGTTTGTCTTAGGTGGCTTGGTGCTGCAGAGAGTGGTTAGTAGTAGTAAAAGTAGTAGTAGCAGCAGCAGCAGCAACAGTTATGAATTAAAATAATAACTATTTCCAGCGACTCATTAATTTAAAATCTAAAGAATTGTTCCATGCAAATATTAGAATTGATAATTATAGACGATGCCAAAAGCTTTGCATGGATTTTATTCTAGTCACTATTGGTGTAAAAGCCTCATTTTTATATAACATCTTGTTTTTCAAGGATGATAAGGCACTGTGATATTGTATACTGAATTAAGTATCAGTAACGCCTAATGTCATTTAACAGCCATCAGTTTGATGACAGATAGTAAGATTGGGAAAAAAATTTCCGTTCCCTTCCGATGAAAGGTAGATTTCAGGCTAATGGAAAACGATACAGTTTTCACAGTTGGAATAAAATTGAGACGATTGGTTCTAAAAGATAGAGACAAATTTAAATTGGAGATGATTGACTTTATTTTCTCCTTCTAACGTATTAAGGTGTCACATTAATCAAGAAATTGGTTAAGATTTTAGTGACTCAAAAGTTTTACAAAGAGTGGAAAAACTTCAACTATTTAAAGTTTATCATATAAATCATGGTTGCAGTGTCACCCTGTCACATACAACCTCGTAATCTAAAACGTTCTTTCACAAAACCAAAAAGGAACAAACTGTCAAGTAGATATGAATTGCCAGTTGAAGCTGACTAAGTCGTAACTACTATTTCGATTAATCTTAATTGTAAAAGTTTATTGAGAAATAATTTCATGGGGTATTTAAGAAACATCTAAAATACCATAAAAATAGTGTTGTATTGAAAAGAAAACAACACACTTGGAATCGCTTACGTAGAGGTTCGTTACGTAAGTTAATTCGTAAGTTACGTATATTTATTACTAATAAACACGTTCGTAAATAAAATTAAACAGGTTTCGAGAAAGCCATTTAACCAAATAAAAGCAAAATTAATATTCATTTTTTTTTTATTATTCATGGACGGTGAGCCAAAATCAAAACCTACATTAATTCAAAAACGTTCAAAAATTAAAAAAAAAAAACAGTTTTTTTTAACTGAAAGTAAGGAACGTCGTTAAAACTTAAAACGAACAGAAATTATTCTGTATATGAAAGGGGCTGTCCCCTCCTCAACACCTCGCTCTTTACGCTAAAGTTTGACCTTCTCACAACTCTATTTTTTTAAACAATGAAAAAATTTAGCGTAAAGAGCGAGGCGTTGAGGAGGGGAAAGCCCCTTTCATATACAGAATAATTCCTGTTCGTTTTAAGTGATATATATATATATATATATATATATATATATATATATATATATATATATATATATATATATATATATATATATATAATTACCCTGGAACACGTATTTATGCAGAAACTTTCTCAAAATGCCTTTAAAACCAACTCGAGACTTCGAAACCTACTTGTAATTCCTATAAACATCTGAACTAATTTTATATATATCCTTGCTCATAGACACTATGCAGCTGTTGGTCTGAAATATTCCTCAACTGGCATAATTTTCGAAGTTGCTTTCTTAATGCTAGACGAACAACGGCGTGAAGTTCATAGATATAAATGGAACATCAAATACAATATGTATAAGAACGAGAAAAGAAGATGGAGTCTAACATTAAATTCTACAAATCGAAACGGGTTTTATTTTAAAGCCATAAGACCACGTAAGGAAAATGGATATGAAATAAAACATTTACTGGAGGAAATTAAGGAAATATGCAGTTTTTTCGGTGTGCAAGCTGTTTATGTTAAGGGAAACGTGCCAACTGATAAACTCTTACTAGCAAAATGTAATAAAGACATACCATTATTCAACTTAGAAGACTTCAAATGTGAGAAATACCTGCATTCAGTACATGATCCGGAAGATGAAGTTACATATTTCGCTCAATGGGTGCCTGAAAAGATACCTGACATGGAAAAACGCATCAGATATCCAAAGATCTAAGCTCCTGCTCCTTCATATATCAAATGGATTAAGCTTTTTTTTTAATATGTAAATATGTATATTTTCCAAATATTTTTTGTTTGTTGAATATATTTTAAGCAATAAACATGTCTTAGCTTAACTTCCATTTTCATCTACGACTTATACATCATGTTTAGCTCTAGTATACCCATAGATTGTTCAGAGATCTTTTTAACCAAGTCCAATGAAACAATCCACCGAAAAGATTAAAATCATTGATATTAGTATGAAATTTCTTGGTTTTTAGGAAAACGTTGGTAAGATCTTAGTAAAGATGGCTTCAATAAATCTGATTTTGCCTAGACTGTTCAGATGTCTATTTGACCAAGTCCTAGGAACGTTAGCAAGGAATTTTGACAAGAACCTAAATCTAAAAAATCGAAAATGCTTGGAAATGTATTATGATAAATAGCTAAATATGGCTTCCTATTGGCTAAGTGATAAATAGATCATTGTAGTTAAAGAGGTTTAGTAATAATTTTAATGTTTGAGATTGAGAGAGATTAACACAGAAAGAGAGAGAGAGAGAGAGAGAGAGGAGATCGTATTTTCTTTTTAAATATCCTAAGTCGTTTGTATAATAGTGAACTTTAAAAATAAGCATCTTTAAGCTTAACACTTCATCTATTTATAGAACTGATACCTGAAGCATTCACGCGGTTAGTTTCTAACGAACCAATGATGGAAGACAATGTCAAAATAGAAGTATCTTTTTACTGGGATTGCATCATCTGTAAAGGACACTATCACAATTTTACCAACTCGTATGAGTCTAATGCAATCAATTTAGAGAATGGAGACCTTAGAATAAATGAGATGAATGTAAAGGAGATGAATTCAAATAGAATGGACATAAACTCAGTTTGAACTTGGTCAAGTGATAAATTTTTGGGGGAAAAGGAAGCACCCTATGAAATCTCAAATCACAAAGTTGGTCATGGAAAAGGAGCTATGGCAAACAAGAAAGAGATCGCAACAAAAAAAAAATATAAGATCAAGAAAGGCATGGTACCACTATAGGAAATCTTCATATTTCCTAAGAAATAAAAGAGGGGGTTTTTATAATAGAAATTTGTAACTATGTATATTTTTCCTAACATTTTATGTTTCTTCTATGTATTTTTTAAGCAATAAACATGTTTTAGCTTATTTTCCATTTTCATCTATGATCTATACATCATGTTTAACCATAGGATAGGATTTAGGAGGAATATTAAGAAAAGAACTTGTATCAAATGGATAAAATAAAGCCTTTGAATAATATTGGTTTGTGTTGGGGTATACATAAAGTCGAAAAGTAATGTCGGGAGTGGAAAAAGATGTGTACTCCAAGTTGAAAAAGGGATTTAGGAGGAATATTAAGAAAAGAACATGTATTGAATTTGTAAAAAATATATTTGAATAATATTGTTTGGTGTTGGGGTATACATAAGGTTGAAATGTAAAGCTTGGGAGTGGAAAAAGATGTGTACTCTGTTGAAATAACGGATTTAAGAGGAATATTAAGGAAAGAACTTGTTCTGAATTGATAAAATAAAGTCTTTGAATAATATTGGTTTGTGTTGGGATATACATAAAGTCGAGAAGTAATGTTGGGAGGGGAAGAAAGTTGTGTACTCCAAGTTGAAATAACGGATTTAGGAGGAATATGAAGAAAATAACTTGTTCTGAATTGATAAAATAAAGGGTTTGAATAATATTAGTTTGTGTTGGGATATGCATAAAGTCGAAAAGTAATGCTGGGAGGGGAAAAACGATGAGTACTCCAAGTTGAAAATGGATTTAGGAGGAATACTAAGAAAAGAACATGTATAGAATTGATAAAATAAAGCCTTTGAATAATATTGGTTTGTGTTGGGATATACATAAGGTCGAAAAGTAATGTTGAGAGGTGAACTGATGTGTACTCCATGTTGAAAAAAATGGTTTTAGGAGGAATATTAAGAAAAAGAACTTGTATTGTATTGATAAAATAAAGCCTTTGAATAATATTGGTTTATTTAGGGATATACATAAAGTCGAAAAGTAATGTCGGGATGGGAAAAGATGTGTACTCCAAGTTGAAAAATGGATTTAGGATGAATAATAAGAAAAGAACGTGTATCGAATTTATGAAATAAAGCCTTTGAATAATATTGGTCTGTTTTAGGGGTATTCATAAAGTCGAAAAGTAATTTTGGGAGGGTAAAAAGATGTATACTCCAAGTTGAAAAATGGATTTAAGAGGAATATTAAGAAAAGAACATGTATTGAATTGATAAAATAAAGTCTTTGAATAATTTTGGTTTGTGTTGGGATAAACAGAAAGTCAAAAAGTAGTATTGGATGGGGAAAAAAATGTGCACTCCAAGTTGAGGAAAATGGATTTAGGAGGAATATTGAGAAAAGAACTTGTATTGAATTGATAAAATAAAGCCTTTGAATAATATTGGTCTGTTTTAGGGGTATTCATAAAGTCGATAAGTAATGTTGGGAGGGGTAAAAGATGTATACTCCATGTTGAAAAATGGATTTAAGAGGAATATTAAGAAAAGAACATGTATTGAATTGATAAAATAAAGTCTTTGAATAATTTTGGTTTGTGTTGGGATAAACATAAAGTCGAAAAGTAATTTTGGATGGGGAAAAAGATGTGCCCTCCAAGTTGAATAAAATGGATTTAGGAGGAATATTAAGAAAAGAACTTGTATTGAATTGATAAAATAAAGCCTTTGAATACTATTGGTTTGTGTAGGGATATACATAAAGTCAAAAAGTAATGTTGGGAGGGGGAAAGTTGTGTACTCCAAGTTGAAAAAGTGGTTTTAGGAAGAATATTAAGATAAGAACTTTCATTGAATTTATAAAATAAAGCCATCGAATAATATTGGTCTGTGGTGGAGTATACATAAAGTCGAAAAGTAATGTTGGATGGGGAAAAAGATGTATACTCCAAGTTGAAAAATGGATATAGGAGGAATATCAAGAAAAGAAGTTGTATTGAATTTATAAAATAAAGCCTTTGAATAATATTGGTTTGTGTTGGGGGTATACATAAAGCCGAAAAAGTTGGGAATGAAAAAAGATTTGTACTCCAGCTCGAAACACGGATTTAGGAGGAATAATAAGAAAAGAACTTGTATTGGATTTATAAAATAAAAGCCTTTGAATTACGTGCATGCACGCACAGAAACATCAAAACCATAGAGTTCTCCGACATGCTGAATCTGAAAGTGTAATTTTCACGGAGATTCTTTAACCTTAGGTTAATCACACTTTTAGGAATTACCTTTTAGGGTTTTCCGACATGCTGAACCTGAAAGTGTGTTCTCCGACATGCTGAAGTTGAAAATGTAATTTTCATTGAGATTATTTGACCTTTCAGGATTAATTTACAATAGGTTAAGTGCACATGCACATAACCTAGTGTAAATTGACCCTAAACGGTCAAAAAATCTCCATGAAAATTACACTTTCAAATTCAGCATGTAGGAGAACACACTTTCAGGTTCAGCATGTCGGAGAAGCCTAAAAGGTCATCCCTAAAAGGTTAAAGAATCTCCATGAAAATTACACTTTTAGATTCAGTATGTCAGAGAACTCTTTGGTTTTGATGTTTCCGTGCGTGCGCGCACGTAATTCAAAGGCTTTTATTTTATAAATTCAATACAAGTTCTTTTCTTAATATTCCTCCTAAATCCGTGTTTCAGGCTAGAGAGCAAATCTTTTTTCATTGCCAACTTTTTTTGGCTTTATGTATACCCCCAACACAAACCAATATTATTCAAAGGCTTTATTTTATAAATTCAATACAACTGCTTTTCTTAATACTCCTCCTAAATCCGTTTTTCAACATGGAGTATGCATCTCCCCCCCCCCAACATTACTTTTCGACTTTATGTATACCCCCAACACAAACCAATTTTATTCAAAGGCTTTATTTTGTAAAATCAGTTCAAGTTCTTTTCTTAATATTCCTCCTATATCCGTTTTTCAATTTGGAGTGCACATCTTTTTTCCCATCCCAACATTGCTTTTCGACTTTATGTATACTCCCACAAAAATCAATATTATTCAACGGCTTTATTTTATAAATTCAATGCAAGTTCTTTTCTTAATATTACTCCTAAATCCGCTTTTTCAACATGGAGTACACATCTTTTTCCCCTCCCTACGATACCTTTTGACTTTATGTATACCCCAGCACAAACCAATATTATTCAATGTCTTTATTTTATAAATTCAATACAGGTTCTTTTCTTAATTTTCCTCCTAAGTCCGTTTTTCAACTTGGGGTATACATCTCTTTCCCCTCCCAACATTACTTTTGACTTTATTAATACCCAAACACAGACCAATATTATTCAAAGGATTTATCTTATAAATTCAATACACTTTCTTTTCTTAATATTCCTCATATTTACATTTTTTCAACTTGGAGTACACATCTTTTTCCCCTCTAAACATTACTTTTCGACTTTATGTGTTTACCTACACAAACCAATATTATAGAAATTATTATATTAATATTAAATTATATATTATATTAAACCAATATTATAGAAATATATTTATTTTAGAAATTCAATGCATGTTCCTTTCTTAATATTCCTCCTAAATCCTCTTTTTCAACTTGGAGTAAACATTTCTTTCCCCACCCAACTTTACTTTTCGACTTCATGTATATCCCAACACAAACCAATATTATTCAAAGGCTTTATTTTATCAATTAAATACAAGTTCTTTTCTTAATATTCCTCCTAAATCAATTTTTTTAAACTTGGAGTGGACATATTTTTCCCTCCAAACATTACTTTTCGACTTTATGTTTATCCCAACACAAACCAAAATTATTCAAAGGCTTTATTTTATCAATTCAATACATGTTCTTTTCTTAATATTCCTCCTAAATCCATTCTTCAACTTGGAGTACACATCTTTTCTTCCCGCCTAATATTGCTTTTCGACTTTATGTATAACCCAACACAAACCAATATTATTCAAAGGCTTTATTTTATCAATTCGATACACGTTCTTTTCTTGATATTCCTCCTAAATCCATTTTTTTCAACTTGGAGTACACATCTTTTTTCCCCTCCCAACATTACTTTTCGACTTTATGTATATTAACACAAACCAATATTATTCAAAGGCTTTATTTTATCAATTCGATACAAGTTCTTTTCTTAATATTCCCCCTAAACATCCATTTTGTGTTATCAACTGATGAGTGCTAAACCGGTTTATCTTGAAATCATGACTATGTTGAAATCTTGATATGTATATCCCAACACAAACCAATATTATTCAAAGGTTTATATCTTGATCAAGTTTCAATACAATGTTTCACTTCGTCATTAATATTCGCATATCACATAAGAACTATTATTCAGTTTTTCATACTTGAATGTTACGAAGCACATCTTTTTCCCCTCCCAACCTTACTTTCGACTTTGTGTATATCAAAACAATCGAAAATATTATTCTAAGGTTTTATTTTCTTATTTCATTACACGTTCCTTTCTTAAAATTCCTACTAACACCATTTTGTTTTTCTAATTTGTTTGAACGTATTTTTACACTTCCACCCTAACTTTCTACCTGATGTATATTCCAACACAAAAAAATATTCTTATAAGGCTTTATTTTATCAATTCAATACAAGTTCTTTTCTTAATATTCCTCCTAAATCCATTTTTTCAACTTCGAGTATACATTCCCCCCCCCAACATTACTTTTCGACTTTATTTATATCCCAACACAAACCAAAATTATTCAGAGACTTTATTTTATCAAGTTCAATACATGTTCTTTTCCTAATATTCCACCTAAATCCATTTTTTCAACTTGGAGTGCACATATTTTTCCCTCCCAACATTACACTTTAACTTTGTGTATATCCCTACACTAACCAATATTATTCAAAGGCTTTATTTTATCAATGAATACAAGTTCTTTTTCTTAATATTCCTCCTAAAACCATTTTTTTCAACTTGGAGTACACATCTTTTTCCACTCCCAACATTACTTTTCGACCTTATGTATATCCCCCCACAAAACAATATTATTCAAAGTCTTTATTTTATTAATTCAATACAAGTTCTTTTCTTAATATTCCTCCTAAATCCATTTTTTCAACTTGGTTTGCACATCTTTTTCCCCTCCTAACATTACTTTTCGACTTTATCTATATCCCAACACAAACCAATATTATTCAAAGGCTTTATTTTATCAATTTAATACATTTCTTTTCTTAATATTCCACCTAAATCCATTTTTCAACTTGGAGTACACATTTTTTTCCCTTCCCAACATTACGTTTTGACTTTATGTATATTTCAACACAAACCAATATTATTCAAAGGCTTTATTTTATCAATTCGATACAAGTTCTTTTCTTAATATTCCCCCTAAATCCTATCCTATGGTTAAACATGATGTATAAATCATAGATGAAAATAGAAAGTAAGCTAAAACAGGTTTATTGTTGAAAAATACATAGAAGAAACATAAATATTAGGAAAAATACTTTTTGACTTTATGTATATCCCAACACAAACCAATATTATTCAAAGGTTTATTTTATCAATTCGATAAAAAGTTCTTTTCTTAATATTCCTCCTAAATCTATTTTTTCAACGTGGAGTATACCTCTTTTTCCCCCCCAACATTACTTTTCGACTTTATGTATATCCCAACACAAACCAAAATTATTCAGAGGCTTTATTTTTTCAATTCAATACACGTTCCTTTCTTAATATTCCTCCTAAATCTGTTTTTTTCAACTTGAAGTATACATCTTTTCCCCCTCCCAACATTACTTTTCGACTTTATGTATATCCCTACACTAACCAATATTATTCAACGGTTTTATTTTATCAATGAATACAAGTTCTTTTTCTTAATATTCCTCCTAAAACCATTTTTTTCAACTTGGAGTACACATCTTTTTCCACTCCCAACATTACTTTTCGACCTTATGTATATCCCCCCCACAAACCAATATTATTCAAAGTTTTTATTTTATTAATTCAATACAAGGTCTTTTCTTAATGTTTCTCCTAAATCCATTTTTTTCAACTTGGTTTGCACATCTTTTTCCCCTCCTAACATTTCTTCTCGACTTTATCTATATCCCAACACAAACCAATATTATTCAAAAGCTTTATCTTATAAATTCAGAACAAGTTCTTTTCTTAATATTCCTCCTAAATCCGTTATTTCCACTTGGAGTACGTATCTTTTTCCACTCTCCAACTTTACATCTCGACCTTATGTATACCCCAACACCAAACAATATTATTCAAAGGCATTATTTTATAAATTCAATTCATGTTCTTGTCTTAATATTCCTCCTAAATCCATTTTTCAACTTGGAGTACACATCTTTTCCCCCTCCCAACATTACTTTTCGACCTTATGTATATCCCCCCCACAAACCAATATTATTCAAAGTTTTTATTTTATTAATTCAATACAAGGTCTTTTCTTAATGTTTCTCCTAAATCCATTTTTTTCATTTTGGTTTGCACATCTTTTTCCCCTCCTAACATTTCTTCTCGACTTTATCTATATCCCAACACAAACCAATATTATTCAAAGGCTTTATCTTATCAATTCAGAACAAGTTCTTTTCTTGATATTCCTCCTAAATCCGTTATTTGAACTTGGAGTATACATATTTTTCCACTCCCCAACTTTACATCTCAACCTTATGTATACCCCAACACCAAACAATATTATTCAAAGGCATTATTTTATAAATTCAATTCATGTTTTTTCTTAATATTTCTCCTAAATCCATTTTTCAACTTGGAGTACACATCTTTTTTCCACTCCCAACATTAATTTTCGACCTTATGTATATCCCAACACCAGACAATATTATTCAAAGGCATTATTTTATAAATTCAATGCATGTTCTTTTCTTAATATTCCTCCTAAATCCGTTATTTCAACTTGGAGTACACATCTTTTTCCACTACCAACATTACTTTTCGACTTTATGTATACCCCGACACAAACCAATATTATTCAAAGGCTTTAATTTTATCAATTTGATACAAGTTCTTTTCTTAATATTCCCCCTAAATTCTATCCTATGGTTAAACATGATGTATGAATCATAGATGAAAGTGGAAGGTAAGCTAAACATGTTTATTGCTAAAAAACATATAGAAGAAACATAAAATATTAGTAAAAATAAATCATAGTTACAAATTTCTGTTATAAAAACCCCCGTTTTATTTCTTAAGAAATATGAAGTTTTCCTATAGTGGTACCATGTCTTTCTTGACCTTATATTTTTTTCGTTGCGATCTCTTTCTTGTTTGCCATAGCTCCTTTTCCATGACCAAAATTGTGATTTTGAGATTTCATAGGGTAGTAATGCTTCCTTTTCCCCTGAAAATTTCTTACTTGCCCAATCCAAAACTGAGTTTCTCTCCATTCTATTTGAATTCATCTCTTTCACAATCACCTAATTTATTCTAAGGTCCCCTTTCTCTAAATTGATTGCATTACACTCATACGAGTTGATAAAATCGTGATAGTGACCTTTACAGATGATGCAATCACAGTAAAAAGATATTTCTATTTCGACATTGTCTTCCATCATTGGTTCATTATAAACTAACATACACGACTTAGGATATTTAAAAAGAAAATACGATCTCCTCTCTCTCTCTCTCTCTCTCTCTCTCTCTCTCTCTCTCTCTCTCTCTCTCTCTCTCTCTCTCTCTCTCTCTATCTCTCTCTCTCTCTCTTTGTTAATCTCTCTCAATCTCAAATATTAAAATCATTACTAAACCTCTTTAACTACAACGATCTATTTATCACTTAGCCAATAGGAAGCCATAATTAGCTATTTATCATAATACATTTCCAAGCATTATCGATTTTTTAGATCTAGGTTCCTGTCAGAATTCCTTGCTAACGTTCCTAGGACTTGGTCAAATAGACATCTGAACAGTCTAGGCAAAGTCAGATTTACTGAAGCCATCTTTACTAAGATCTTACCAACAATTTCCTTAAAAACCAAGAAATTTCATACTAATATAAATTATTTTAATCTTTTCGGTGGATTTTTTTAACAATGGGTATCGTAGAGCTAAACATGATGTATAAGTCGTAAATAAAAATGGAAAGTAAGCTAAGACATGTTTATTGCTTTAAAATATATTCAACAAACAAAAAATACTTGGAAAATATACATGTTTACATATTTAAAAAAAAGCTTAATCCATTTGATATGAAGAGGAGCATGAGTTTAGGTCTTTGGATATCTGATGCATTTTTCCATGTCAGGTATCTTTTCAGGTACCCATTGAGCGAAATATCTAACTTCATCTTCCGGATCATGTACTGAATGCAGGTATTTCTCACATTTGAAGTCTTCTAAATTGAATAATGCTATGTCTTTATCACATTTTTCTAGTAAGAGTTTATCAGTTGGCACGTTTCCCTTAACATATACAGCTTGCACACCGAAAAAACTGCATATTTCTTGAATTTCCTCTTGTAAATGTTTTATTTCATAGCCATTTTAATTGCGTGGTCTTATGGCTTTAACGTAAAAGCTGTTTCCATTTATAAAATTTAATTTTGAACTCCATGTTTTTTTTCTCGTACTTATACACATTGTATTTGACGTTCCATTTATAGCTATGAACTTCACGCCCTTGTTCGTCTAGCAGTAAGAAAGCTGCTTCGAAAATAATGCCAGTTGAGGAATATTTCAGACCAATATATTCTGTGTCAATCATACCAAACATTATTATAGCTGAAAAAAGGGCTTAAATTAAATAAATATGTAACGTTTCTGACACTTTAACAAATACAGGACACTTTCTTAGAATAATTCATTTTCACAATAAATAAAATTATGCAGGTGTTTATCCCTCCAATGTGGGAAAATTAGTGATTTAATGCATAAAATAAACTAGATAGTTTCGACAACTAGTTATAGATTACCATTGGGACAGCTTCTTAGTGTCTTTGAGCAAGCATCGAGTGCAAATCTGTTTGCATTCTCTTTGGGTCAATTTGGGGATACAGATTGCCCTTTACTAACATTTTATTCCAGTGAACTGTTTGAACATAAATAAAAAGAAAATCCATTTCTTTTTCTGTATTGATCAATTATTCAGATACCATCTTTAATCATTCTTAAACAATACTGAAGAAAAAACACCCCACTGTTTATCAGTATTAAATTATTAAGTAGGCTATTTTTATTCAATGAAATACACCTTTTCATTATAATTCTTATGACTAAAATTCATCTATAATTAAAATTATTTGAACATTGGTCTCGTATGTAATAGTCAATTTGAAGGACATGGATTGTTCATTGCTAACATTTTATTCCATAGAACTGTTTGAACATAAAAAAAAAACCATTTCTACTTCTGTTTCGATCAATTTTTCATATACCATCTTTAATCATTCTTAAACAATACTGAAGAAAACCACATACGCAACCCCACCCCCCACATAATGTGCAAATATGCACCCCAAGTTTGTTTCTAAAGTATTTTTCATCCATTTTTTATTTCATTAAGTAAACTTGTCTTTTTTCACGTGTCTAAAAGCTCGTTAACACACACAAGTAGAAAGGGGGGTACCAGTTATTTTTTCTTCCGGAATAGTTGAAAGATTCATAACTCAGACAAACTAAGAGATAAACAGCTCATGCTAAAAAACTATAAGGAGCGACTCAAACCATCTAGTTAAAATTTTAAGACAAGTGTTTTTATTCAGTATAGTATAACGGTCCAGCAACTACGTAATTTGGAATATTGAGCATGACAATCCACAACTATGCCAAATTTTGATTTCATATAGAAAATAAGAGATATAAAATATTTTCATGAAAATGACTATGTTAATAAAAAACGAACAGAAATTCATCTAAAAAAGCTGCTGGAACTTTAAATCAATAGCTTCTTAAATTGAAATATCTGAAGTTTATTTGACAGTTTACTTCTTTTTAAGGTTTCCTTTAGTTTCAAAATGTTTTCGATTTCATATTGATGAAGAATTTGAACATAGCTTCAAGTAATTAATTTTTTTGTCCGGCATAATTGAATGGTCCATACCTCAGACAAACTAAGAGATTTCATTTTGACTTTGTTTGACAATTTATTTTTTTTTGGTTTTCTCTAGTTTCAAAATATTTTAAATTTCATATTGATAAAGAATTTAAACACAGCTTCAACTAGTTATTGTTTGTCCGGCATAGTTGAAAGGTTCATACCTCAGACAAACTAAGAGATAAACCAACAATATTAATAACGTGTTTTTCTCACTATTTTTACATAATGATTCAAGCCATTATCACTATTATACTGCACAGTCTCCTTTAAAAGTTCTTGTAGTGTACGTATATCCGTACTCACACTATATACTTGGTCAATATTATCCCTTATATACGCGTAGAATTGAATGAAGTGAAGAGGGAAAGACAAACTGCTCTCTGTGTATGAAGGTTCACGAAATTCCAGCCAAAAGGCTGGACTGTTTTCTTCCTGAAATATAGATTAAACCATGATTTCCAATAACTCTATTAATGTTTTCTATACAGTTTAAAAAAGTAATTGTAAATAATGAACATCACAGTTTTAAAAACATCAGATTTTATTAATAAAATTGGTTTTTTTTAATTGAATTTGCATTGCTCTATTCAACTTAGGATGATTATGTATCTAGATATCCCCACTGGAGGGGAAGAAAAGTTGAGGTTTTGACATTGAAGCCCTTTGGATGTGGTATATGGATGACTATAAGTATTGGGTACATTTTTGCATATTTTTTAATAAAGCTGAATTTTAATTTTCAGGAATATGAACACCACAGTTTAAAAACTTCATATTGATGAAGAATTTGAACATAGCTTCAACTAATTACTTTTTTTACCGTCATACTTGAAAGGTCCATACCTCAGACAAACTAATAGATTTCATTTTGACATTGTTTGACAATTTACTTCTTTTAAGATTTTATTTAGTTTCAATATGTTTTAGATTTCATATTGATTAATAATTTAAACACAGCTTCAACTAGATAATTTTTGTCCGGCATAGTTGAATTGTTCACACCACAGAAAAACTAATATATAAACAGCTCGTGCTAATAAACTATAAGGAGCGACTCGGACCATCTAGTTAAAATTCGAAGACAATTATTTTTATTCAGTATATCAGAACGGTCCAGTCACTGTGTGATTGCGAATATTGAGCATGTCAAACGCACAACTATGCCAAATTTTGATTTCATGTAAAAAAAGAGATATAAAATATTTTTCATGAAAATGACTATGTTAATAAAAAAACGAACAGAAATTCATCTAAAAAAACGCTACTGGAACTTTAAATCAATAGCTTCTTAAATTGAAATATCTGAACTTTGTTTGACAATGTACTTCTATTTAAGGTTTTCTTTAGTTTCAAAATGTTTTCAATTTTTCAATTTCATATTGATGAAGAATTTGAACATAGCTTCAACTAGTTATTTTTTGTCCGGCATAATTGAAAAGTCCGTATCTCAGACAAACTAACAGATTTCATTTTGACATTGTTCGACAATTTACTTCTTTTTAAGGTTTTCTTTAGTTTCAAAATGTTTTAGATTTCATATTGATTAAAAATTTAAACACAGCTTCAACTAGCTAATTTTTGTCCGACATAGTCGAAAGGTTCATACTTCAGACAAACTAAGACACAAACAACTCGCGCTAACAAACTATAAGGAGTGACTCGGACCATCTAGTTAAAATTTTAAGACAATTATTTTTATTCAGCATAGTAGAACGGTCCAGCAGCTATATCATTTGGAATATCGAGCATGTCAAACCCGCAACTATGCCAAATTTTAACTTCATAGAGAAAAACAACAAAATGAAATATATTAGTTTGTTTGAGGTATGGACCTTTCAATTATGCTGGAAAAAAAAATAACTAGTTGAAGCTATGTTCAAATTCTTCATCAATATGAAATCGAAAATCGAAAACATTTTGAAATTTCAATTTAAGAAGCTATTGATTTAAAGTTCCAGTAGCTTTTTTTAGATGAATTTCTGTTCGTTTTTT